>NC_135785.1:238188544-238488544 GCF_051106095.1 Pogona vitticeps | reverse complement strand
TTTAGTATTCTTAAACAAACATATTCTTCCAGGCCCATAGGATATACTTACTTTCATTCTGCAGAGTACAAGAAGAAAGGATGCAACTGTCGCTAAATTAAAACATGTGTTAATAGCAACAAAAATGCATTGGGTCTGATTTTGCTTTGCAGAATATTCAGAAAAGATTCTGCTTTCTAACTTGTGATGCTGCCAGCTACCTTGGTGATAATTTGCGAGGAATAGGATCGAAATTTGTGAGTTCATCACAGATGTTGACATCATGTTCAGAATGTCCTACTCTTTTTGTGGATGCTGAAACTGTGAGTACATTGCATCGCCAATTATGTTAAAAAGCTTTATACAGCAAAACATAAGAGTAGTGAATGCTTACCTTACATTTTCTTCAGAGACCTACTAGCTTTTATAGAAATACCTATTGATGTTTAATGAGACCACTTATATTGCATATTAAAATTCTACCTCTTCTTAATCTCCTTTAATGGCTAAGATTATTATTAATAAGTAAGTTCCAGAAGTACACACATTTCTATTTTTTCTGCACAAGCACAGAAGAAACACTGAACTGAGTTTATGGGTGCAAAACTCAGCTTTCTGCAATGGAAATTTGTCTCTCCTACTTGTCCTAATAGACATGAATTTGTAAACTAATAATAATGGTGGTTTATAGTGGGAGAAGTAGTCCAGGAACTCAATTCCAGTTCCTGTCTCAACTTTGATAGGCTGTCAGACTCCTCCTCATCTGCTTTTCTCTATTTCTCTTGTGCAAAAAACACCAACTGTGTTTTTTCTCCAACTTTTTTCTCCAACTTCATTGTTTACCTACTTCTTCATCTGCCTTATGATGGTGCTGTCTTAACAGGAAGAGGATAAGATTACTTGGTGGTTCACATAAACCAATACTCATGGGGATCAGAGATAAAAAGAAAGTCCTTTCCACAAAAAGAAGTGAAATTATCCAGATGTCTGCCTCTTTTTGTTTCTCTTAAACCTACAAGTCCAGACACTGGCACTTTATATCAGTGGTCCAATATAAATATTGGACAAATAACCAGAACAAATAACCAGAATTACCAAATGAACAGCAATTCCAAGATAATTGCATTATTCTGTTATTTGAAGGTTTGGGTGTCTGCGTTCCTAGAGACATTAAAGCTCCTTCTGCTAGAAGCATGACTACCTTAGCAGCACTTAGAACCAGGGCGTCTCCTTTAGGCATACCCAGGGCTGCCACATGAGTAGACATGGTCTAGAGGGGCGGGGTATAAATTTAATAAATAAATGATCCCTTCTTATTTCATGAAACACTGTAAGCTAGATCAGATGCAGAGTGTTTTAACAGGCAGTACAGCGTAAATTCAGGCTGAGTTGTAATCCCATTGCAAGGCCCACCTTGGGATGAGCTGAAGCATTGGTAAGGGTGTCCTCCTCCACTGTTGGAGACACATACATTGAGACTTGCAGATGTTCATTCTGCACAATAGATAGAGGGCATCCTTCCCCACCTAGTAGAACAAGAAACTGCTGTGTTGCCAAGTGGATACTGTACCTTAAATATCTAGATATAGAACACATAGGTTTGTTCCTACTGTTTCTGCTGGAATAGTTGCCATGTTTGGCAATTTAAAGTGTTGGTGTAATTTTTTTTAATCACAGTACTGTTTTTCATCTTATATTTGTTTTGGGTACACACATAATGGAGTTCCAGAGTTGTCCTCTCCCACTAGGTCGCATCTAAGGCCCATGTTGTTGTTGTTTAGCCATTAAGTCATGTCTGCCTCTTCATGACCACATGGACCAGAGCACACCAGGCCCTCCTATCTTCCACTGCCTCCCGGAGTTGGGTCAAATTCATGTTGGTAGCTTCAATGACACTGTCCAGCCATCTCGTCCTCTATCGTCCCCTTTTCCTCTTGCCTTCACACTTTCCCAACATCAGGCCCATACACTTGGTTTATATATCCCTGCCTGTTAGAACGAATGGGAAGGACAAGGGGAAGGTGCCATCCTTCCATTGTAGAGAATGAATGTATTACAATAAGCACCAATATATCATTTTTTCTTCTATTTTTTAAAAGCACATTTTTAGTATTCATAATTTTGATGACCGGGTTCAAATTACATTGAAAGTGATTGGTAATGTCTTTCTATTCTTCATGAGAAGTGCCCAAGAAACAAAAAATTTTTTTGCAAAGGATCAAATATATGTAAATAAATACAACTGAAAATGTATATACAGTACTGTACAAAATTAATGTCTGTTGTCTCACGTTTATTTGTGATAATATCCATGTTTGTGATCATTCCATGCCAATACATTCAGCACAGTGGCAGGGACATGTTGAAGATACATTGACCATTATTTTTCACATCTAAATGTTAAAATCTACAGGTTGGAAACTTGAGTAAGGTGATGGGAGTCCAACACAGAAACTCAAAGTGATAATGTGAAAGTCTTCTTCACATAAGACAATCCTAGGACTTTGCTTTTCCTCTCCTTCATTTTCTATGATCCTCACCTGTTTTTCTGAAAGTCTCAACTGTACTGCTTCGGGTGTTATCTATGGCAGTGGTTCCCAACCTCTGGCAACCAAAGTGCTCTTGGACTGCAGTTCCCAGAAGCCTTCACCACTAGTTGTCCTGGCCAGGGTTCCTGAGAGCTGTAGTCCAAGAATACCTGGGATACCCAAACTTGGGAACCACTGATCAATGAAGAAGATAACTTGTTAAAATAAAGGCAATGGTGAACATCTCTACTAAGAACCCATTTAGGATAAGTTGCTGTCTTTGTATTGAATTCAGCTGGACTTACTTACATGTTAAGTATATGTAAGATTGCAACCCTAACAAATTATCAACAATTCTTACATTTATTTAGGAAGTTGAAGGGTGCAGCAGTGATTGTTAAGCAACAAGTGAAGACAAAAAATGTAAATCTAGTATTGCGTGACATTATCTCTGCCACAACATGGAGACCCCATGCTGTGCACTCTCTACATGTTTGGGGCTTTTAACTTCAGCCATATTATTTGTTTAATAGAACTTTTTTGCCTAGTTTAGGCTGAATCAAATGCTAAACTGTTTTTACAAATTTGTATAAAAGTATGAATTGTGGCACTATTACACAATTTTACAACTAATGCACTTAAATTACCTTTGAGTAATTTTTCTGGAGAAAACTGGAAGCTGAAGTCTTCAAGTTTTCTTTTTAGATAAGGCCAACCAAATAACATTTTCACTTAACAGTCTTCCTACTTTTTTTTGGTATTATTTTTAACCAAAATAAAATCCTGCAGGCATAATTCAGGGACTAAATCCTAATGAACGTAGGACATAAGCATTAACCTTTAATTTTAGTTTCTTTAATCTAACTTTTAATGGTGCTATAAACTTGTGTTAGGGCTGTTTGTGGGCTCATTTGATTGAATGTGTGTCTGTACAGAAATGTCTCCTACGCATAGACAATTAGTATGTCAGGAAGGAGGCTAAGCTAAAACCTTTTTCTTTGTCATAATTTTTATGTGGAAGTATGGATAAAGATTCTTCCACTTCTGAGTACTATATTACAGCCTAGGCACAGCCAGCTTCTAAGACATTAAATAAGACATTAAAACTTGTGAGAATGTTCCCATTGATTTTGATATTTGGTGAGACATGATATGGTGAGAGCACACTTGGAAGAAAGTGTTTTTGTTTGTGTGTAGTTTTTTGTTTTTGTTTGGTTTTTTTTTTAACTTTAATGGCTTTATTGTAACATTTTCAGCTTCTCTCTTGTGGACTTCTTGAGAAACTGAAATTTAGTGTCCTAGAACTGCAAGAATATTTGGACACATATAACAACAGGAAGGAAGCAACACTTTCTGTAAGCACATTCTCTTTATCTTTTTTTAATTATTATTATTTTTATTTTATTCATAATTGCACCAAGGTGCATTTAAAGTCTGAAACATATAAGGGGATGGTCTAATGAGGTTTTCTTTGTAATCAGATACTGTCTTATTTATAGTGCTACATCACTATATCTTATTTTTCAGAACTCATGGGAGAACAACTAGAAATAAACTTAAAACTGCAATCCTGAAAACTTTTCCAAATGTATTTTTTAATAACTATGCTTAGATTTCCTCTATTAATATGCTTAAATTTGAATATAATTAATTGCTGTTTAATCTTGCCCTCATTCAAGAATTCAGTACTTTGCACACTGATACATCTGTTCTGATATGGTGCCAAAAATTTCTGGAAATGATTATTTTGCAAATTTGTGTTAATAAACCCTGTTCTCTGCATTGCCTCAAAATATGACAAAAACACAGCTTACTTACTTTGGAATCTGAGCTGAGGCTTCAAAGCATTTTGCATATCACAATGATGATATTTCTTTCTCCCCGCCCCTTTTTTTTTTCTCTTTTCATCTTCCTTCAAAATAGTGGTTGGCAAACTGCAAAGCAACATTTGCTGGAGGTTCAAGAGATGGGGTCATTACTAGTCAGCCAGGAGACTCTGAGGAAAAGGTAACATCCAATGAGGCCTGCTCTGTTGTTTTTATGATTCCCTACAATAATGCACTATTTCTTAACTTCAAGGGAAGCCTTTGTGTGTCATGTTTATTTCAGACCCTAGGTACAGTTGAATACCATAACAACCATAACATTTAATATCAAACAGGAGCAAATATATCCCCTAATATTCCTTAGCATATCCACTTCAGCATGCTCAGGGAAGGTTTACACTGTATAGATCTTTGAGGGGCAGAGGGGCTCCTTCACCCACCAACTCTAAACTACCTGCATATGCCTAATGTTCTGAGGTTATGGGGCGAAGGAATGCCACTGCCTGTTTATTTTCTCAAGGAAAAGCATGTGAAGATGATAGATAACCTATCTACAATCTTTTTCATCTTCCGAATGACTTAAGAATTCACTGGCCTTAAGACCTGGCAGTTCTGTACTAGAAAGCTACCTATGTGATTTCTTCAGTTTTCTCTTCATCTAGACCACTGGCTCTTAACCTTTGTTACTCAGATGTTTTTGGACTGCAACTCCCAGAAGCCTTCACCATCAGCTCTGCTGGCTGGGGTTTCTGGGAGTTGCAGTTCAAAAACACCTGAGTAAAAAAGGTTAAGAACCACTGAGACCACTGTTAGGCTACCTATAAACACAAAGACTGTTTAGACACTGGAATGGAACAGGCAGGTTTAAGGCATCCACTCAGTGGCAGCACCCAGAAGAGGTGGGGCAAGGAAGCCAGGGTGCTGCCTCTGAGCGTGCACCCGCTGGAGGGGGCAGGGAGTCAAACTACCAGTCAGCTGTGTGGCTGGTAAATGGACCACACCGAACCAGTGGTTCATGGCCATCTCTGCTCAGAGTAAAACTGGTACAACTAAGAACAGTTTGCAACATTTGAAGTTTTCTGTTCAATATAAAGCAATCTGTCCCTGCAAACCAGACCATGGGGAATCTTGGGATATTTTGACCTACACCTCCACTCAGCATGACCAGCAATAAGGAGTTGTGAGGATTTTGTGCAAAGCATTTTTGAGAGCCAAAGGTTCCCCTCCCCTGCTGTAGGGCTTCTTAAGTGATTTGCCATCCATGCGTGATCAAATCTTTTCTCACTCACCAAATCTTGTTTGAGAAATAGCATCCCAAAACTGGAATGTTATTCTCTCCTCCTCCTGTCAATTAAAATGTCCTAGATGTGCATCCAGCTGTCATGCCTTTAAAAATGCGGAAATTTGTAAGAATATAAATAAAAGTAGCATCATATGACTTCTTCAACAAGAGAGAAATATCTCTTTTATGGAGAGGTACCCCATATGCTGCTAACTTCTTTCTGTGGTTGAGTTAAAAAATTGAGTAATGCAATGTTGGCATTAAGTTCTGACAATTTTTCCCTGTACTGTTTCAAGGTTGGAGTTTGAGAGTTTTGTGTTTTTTGTTTCTTTGTTTCTCTGTAGTTTCCTTTTCTAGTTTCACTTGTTTTTATTTTTCTTTGTTGTTTATTATTGCTCCTTTTAACATCTTAGTTTAACTTTTTTCTTGGGTTTTACACCTCAAAATACTGCTTTTTATCTTGCTTTCTTTCATCATCTCCTTTTGCACTGATTTTCCTCCATTTAGTTTTCACCATAAGCATAAGATAGTGACAAGGGAAAATTAGTGCCAAGTGTTCTGAAGTCTTTGCTTGAAATCTTAAGTCCCATTTGCATTTTGCATCCCATCCATTCACCCTAAATCCAGATACTAAACTCATGTTTAGCAATATTGCTGGCTAGGACTTTTTTCTTGTTTTTATAAGACTTGTGGCCCTCCAGAGGAAGTTAGGCTCCAGTTCCCCTCTGCCACAGCTATCAGTCAGAGATGATATTGTAACCAAACAATATCTGGACAGCCACAGGTTTCCCAACCCTGGTATATGCAAAAGGTACAGACGAGATTATTGGGGTTCTACAAAGGAGGAAAAGGGTACATTAAAACTGATGTTTCTCTTTATTCCAGTACTTTTAATACAAAAAGTGGTAGGGCAGCTGATACTAAAGCGCTGTTGATTTAGCTAATCAAGTCTTGTGGCACTTTGGAGAACAGGAGATTGATTATGAGAAAAGCTTTGATCCTGTTGGAATAGTTATGACTGTGGAAGAGTGATAATGCCACTAGGAGGAGCTAAATTAAAGACAGTCTCGCTTCTTTCCTGTGGCTTTCTGACTTGGGAAGATCCTTTTCATTGAATAGAAGACATTAGAGCTGCAGGATAGGAACAGGAAGTTTTTCATTACCAAAAATCTCCCCGTGCCAGTGAGGTAATCCATCAGTGGTAATTTTCAGTAATAAAAGATATACTACTCCCATCTTGCAGCTTCCACTCAATGAACGGGATTAATCTTGGATCAGAAAAGCCATGGGAGAGAACAGGGAAGTTGTTAGTTACCAAAATTTCCCCTTCTCATGACATGATCTCTTCTGCAATTGTAGCTATGCCACCAGGTTGTCAGCATATGTTTACTATTCTTCGATTATCTTGATATCTGTAGGTTTTTTTTTTAAGTATAAAGTTCTGATTCCAAAGATGCTTGCATTTCATTGAGCTCTAAACAGCACCATGCCACACAGTTAGTGCAGTAGCTTTGGCCATTGCAATACTAGGCATGAGAGATGCAAATTCAGATACATCCAGACAGGTGACTGGCAATGTTCCCTCTAATTTTCAGCCCCGTTTGTGGGGCTCTGCCTCTCGCGTGTGATGCCGCACCCTCTGTTGTCTGTAGAACTCACAGTTCCCCAACTCATGGTGAGAGTGCCTCAGAGATAGCAGAGATTCTTTCTGTTTAAACTCATCACACTCTATGTGTTGGAAGGCATCAAAACCTGGGGGGTAGAGAGAGTGGAAGCTAAAGCACTCCTCTCTGTATGTGAGTATTCCATACAGTTTATTACCTGTGAGTGGCAAAATATTATTTTCACATACATATTATCTAAGTAAGGAGACCTTCCAATGCCATGTTTATATCTCCTTAGGACATTCAAGCTACATGCCAAAAACACTCAATTATTCTTCATTACTTATCAAAACAAAGTGAATTCAGTGGCTAAATACAGTACAGATTTATATTCAGTCAGATTTTAAATGCTCAGAAAACACTCATTCATACCCTTAGGGAACACAAACAAATGTTGAGGATGTGTGTTTATAATGAAAGAACACACTGACAAACAGCTGTCGGTTCAATTCTGCATTTTATAATAACTTGTCTCATCTCTTTGTATCTTACTTAATATTTACTAGCACACTGCCTGATTGTATCAGCTGCATGACACTTGGCAATATAAAGCTGTATGTACAACTAATGAAGTAATAAATCAAATGACATCACAAGCTTACAATTAAATAAATGTTTCCCTGAAAATAAGACAGGGTCTTATATTAATTTTTGCTCCAAAAAATGCATTAGGGCTTATTTTCAAGGGATGTTTTATTTTTTCCTGTACAACAATCTACATTTATTCAAATACAGTCATTTCATCTTTTTCTGGTTGCTGCACAGTGGTGGAGGGATCCTCCATCCAGACCCACTCCCAACCTGGCGGCAGCGGGTCTTCCCTCCTTTTTATATCTGCTACCTCCATCTCCACCCACTTCTTCCGTTCCATTCCCGCCGTTTTTCCCTGAGTCCCTTCAAAGGTCAACTTTTTTATTCTTCCTTCTATCTCCTCTATTTCAGTCCCTCGCTGCTCTGTTCTTTTGGGGAAGGAGACAGGCTGAGTTTGTACCTCCTTCTCTCCTGTATGGGGGAGGGGCGGCACTCCAGTGAGAGGGATACCCACTCTTATCTCCTGTCTCACATAGGGCTTATATTATAACCATCTTGAAAAATCATACTAGGGCTTATTTTCAGGTTAGGTCCTATTTTCAGGGAAACAGGGTACCTCAAAATAATTAAAGTGCTATCCCATCTGTGTTTCGTTGCTGTCATTCATTTGTAATTGTCAGAAAATCTTTATAATCCAAATTCCTGGGAAGGGGCTTATAAAACTCAAAGTCATGTCCTTACCATTAAAGGTAACTTACTGTATTTTATGTTATGTTATTTTACTCACATTTCAGACATGTGGTTTCCTAAGACTGCTTATATTGATCAGAAAATGAGACATGGGATGTGTGATAAAAATGATAACATACACAAAGAAAGGGAAGTAAGAGGGAAGGGAGTGAATTTTGAAACAGGTGTTTATATGCTGTTGTGACCAAGCTGTTCTTTCATCGCTGGTGCTTTCTTTGCTGGTGCTTGGCTAGAAATGGTGCAGCTGAGTCACTGGCTGTGTTCTCTTCCTTCTCATAGCCTCAGAGCAATATGCAGCTAGAGCAAAATTCATTCTGGCAAGCAAGAGGGAAGCCAGGCTGATGGCCAGTTGTAAGTTTGTGATAACACAGTGGCTGAAATCCACGAGTATGTCATAGCCACCCATTGAACCAGTGGAACTTACATAGGAGTTTATTTACCATATCCCCACTGATTCAGTGGACCAACGCTCTTTATCACTCTCTACTAGATTTCAGTCAATATGTGGGAGGGGATATAAAATGCAGTTCTGTTTGTTTTGCTGGGGTGGGCAACTGTGGCCTTTTAAGTGAATTTGGCCTATGGCTTCCATAAACCCTCACCATGGGCCATGCTGGTTAGGACGGTAGGGAGCTGAAAGCTGGAAAATTCTCCAGGGCCACAGTTGCCCAACCCAGCTATAAGTATCAGAAGCACCATTTTGTTTCTTTGCCCATTGGGACTCCTGAAATATCACCATAACCATTAAAAGTGTGAAAAACTGGATAGCTTTGTGAGGCAGATAGTATCTGATGGTAAGGATATTTGGTGGGCTGGGGAGGTAAAGGGGCAAGTAACTCCACATAGTTCCATAATTAGATTTGCCAGACTCAAAGAAGATTGCTGTGTTGCACAAAGAGGAAAACTTTGACTTGTGTGTTTCTCACTGTTATACTTTGATGAGAAAAAGCTACCTCTGGTAAAAATTTCATTAATGTAGAAATTTGTAATGTACCGAGCCCTCACAAAACTCAAGATATGGCTATACTATTAAAATAATTTGATTGAAACAAGAAACTGTTCATTGTTGAAAGACAGAGAAATCACTTGTCCTTGTTTTCCTTGTGCCTTATGGGAAGGCCACAACGGCAGCCATGTTCGCTCCTCCTGCATAACTTTAACTTCATATAGGAAGCAGAGGAGAAGCAATTGTGTGTGTTGTTGTTTTTTTATATCCCCAGAAAAACCATGTGCATATTTCCACACTGGACTCTCCTGTCCAGTTTGGGGCTTCAGTAGCTTGGCAGACAAGGTTGGAAAATCTGCCGGCAACTGTTCCCACTCTTTCTTGAAAAGTTAAGGCGGGATTTCTGTAGGTTCAAAATCTATTACTGTCCTGTATTCTTTATCGGTACTTCAGAGAAGTATTGCCTTTCGTGAGCAGTGGAAAACAGTTATTTGGTTTATTCCATTGGATCATACAGTACAATGTTCATGCCTGTTTCCTTTGGCAGAGGTAAAGGAGGATAATCAAAAAGACACTGAAGCAGATCACACAGTGAAAGAACTTGTCGAATCTTGACTGTGTTCAGGCCTGGTACCAGTAAATCGTAAAGACAGGGAGATATTAAACCAGATTTTAAATGTGTTCCAGGAACCCTTTTGCCTATGCCTCTGTCGGGGGCACAAAGATTATGGATTTGTTTTACAGTATTTATAACATTGTATATCATTTATTCAGAATAAACATGAAATAAACTGCCTTTAATCTGGCTGTTAATTATAGGACTTTCAGAAGTCATTAATTTATGTTGTTACCTTGTAATTTGTTGGCCAGTTGCTTCTTACATATGGCAACCTTAATAGGATTGAGGGAATCAAGATGTTAAAGGAGCAGTTGACTCATTGCCACTCCCACTGAGCTTCCACGGCCAAGTGGGGATTTGAACCCACGAATCCTATGCCCTTGTCCAATACTGTGTCCACTACACCACAGTGTCTTTTCAGTCAATTCATAGGGTTGCTCTGTGTACAGTATGGATGCTTGTTGTCAATGTATATGTGGAATGGGAGGTAAGGATTGCAGAGAATCCTTGTTGTAGATATAGGAGTGGCAAAGGGATGAAATTTCACATGTATTTGGTAGAATCCTGGAATATATTTTTTGGCTTATTAGTGTTCAAGTATTGTAATAATCTTCTTTAAAAAAATTTAAAAGTGTTTGTTACTTGTCTATATACACCAAAGATAATAACAAAGGCAGATTGCTTAGGGCAGTGATGGGAATACGTGGTTCTCCAGATGCTGTTGGACTGCTGTCCTTATCAGTCTTAACCAGTATAGCCAGTGTTGAGGGATGATGGGAGTTGCTGTACGACAATATTTGGCAGGCCATGAGTTCTTCATCCATGGTTTGGGCTTTAATGCCTAATATCAAAATACCTAAATTGTGACATGCAGTGAACTGTCAAAAATTAATTAGGTAAAAAGTAAAGAATCCATATTTGGAACTGCATTGTTTTGGTGAATTCATATGGAGCAAGCCAAGTGCATATTAAAAACCTGAAATATAAAGATGGCAAGATGAAGCCTTTTATTGGATTGTAACTGTTGGTGAGAATGTACATGCTTTTAGACTAAGACTAGCGTTTTTTCAACAGAGCTTCAAATGTTTTGTTTAATAAGAGAGCAGCTGAGGTCCATTCAATTTCACTAGGCTTTATACAAGTCCTCTCAATGCTTGCTAGATTGTATGCTGCCTCTTCCTCTCCCCTCCTTGTTTCTCTGGTAGTGACAGAACAATAGTCCTGTATGTTAGTACTGTAAACTTTGAACATTTAAACTTTATGTCAAAGTTGTAAATAGGATAGTCCTTGATAGATTAGATGTTATGATCTCCAAGGATTACCCCAGAACAGTAGCAGATTATGGGTCCAACATAGGTCTCTAGTGGCCTTGCAAATGGATGCTTCTGCTGGGTGAGATGTACATGGAATCCTTATCTCTTCAACATCCCACTTATCTGTTCTCTGTCATGTATTTGACTGTTCCTGTCAGAGCTCTGCAGTTCTTTGGCAGGAGACAGTGGGTGTTCTCCTGTTTGACACAGCATGCCACTTCACAAAAACACCTCTGGATCAGGGCCATACATTCAAATGAAGTGTAGCATGTGTTCTTCTAGCACTACCACAGCTGCTTCCTCCCCCCACCCTGCCGGCCCGCTTCAGTTCTGACAATGATTTTGGATGCTGTGGATAATTTGTAATATCATGGCTAACCTTTAAGAAAATGATAATGCAAAAACAGATTCAGAATATTTAACAGTGCGCTTACGCCTGCTATTTTTCAGAATAACTCAGATTGGTCTTTCAGAAATACTGTAGTTATGTTTGAAACCCAGATTATTTCAAAACATATTGACAGGCAATGCCCATATTAGGATCAAACAAATATGCACAAAATTGTGGGTAGGCTTTCAAGATCCCTTCTTCAGTCAAGATGTTAACTAAAAAACACAGGGTGAGGATGAGGGGAAAGGAAATAATTAAAAGGCTGATAGGATGTTGACGCCATGATGTCTGTGTAGTCAAATGGAACAGAAGTGTCATAGGCACATCTAAGTGCCTTCTAGATTATTGTGGTTTTTTGTTTTTTTAAATTGGGGAAATCGCCATTACATGTTTACTTGTCCTACTGGTCTTAACTGTTACCTGAAACCTAGGTAGATCACACCTAGTAGAGCCTAATTTATTTAAAGATACTTCTTCATCCATTTTAAGACTCTAAGCAGACATCATGACATCAGTCAACACCCCTTTTTCTACTTGACATGTGTTTTTTCTAAAATCCTGTTAGATGAACATTTCTGGACATTTCTAAAACTTGTCCACAATTTTGTACTTATTTGCTTGGTCTCAATAAGCATATTGTCTGGTGGTTTGTTTTGGATTTTTTTTCTTTCTAAGCCAGCATCAATTACTTTGTTCTGGAAACACAATTATTCAGATTTTGTTTAAGCTTCTGATACCATGCATGTTGTGCAGTTGATCCATTCTGAATCACTTAGTAAGTAAAGATAAAGCCATGCTAATACTGCTGACAGACTAGTAAAGATGGCTGTGCTTTTCCAATTGCATGCATTACACTGACACTATACTTTCTTTCCTTTCCTTTTTCCTGTGCCATGCTTGCTGTGTAGCAAATGGAATCTCTTGCAGTAAGTTGAAAGTTCTTTCATATTCTTTGTCCAATGAACTATGGACTAACACACCTTAGTTCACTGTTTCAATTCTTAGCATGTTTCCCCCTTTTGTTCTTTTTCTTTTTATTCTTCTTGATTCTGTATATGATCATGGTAATATTGAATTATGCTTCGTATGATTATGACCATGGTAATGTTTCTATTAAATTTTATTTCACAGTTCTCCAAGACACTTGAATGTAGCTCAGTGTTGCTGTGTAAGGCTGATGACATCAATAGCAGCAGCAATTTTTCAGAAATTAAATGTTTCCAACTTCCTTCCTGAAGGGCCGAAGTTCTTGTGCAAACTTTTCCCACGTTGGGAAGCCTTAGGAGCCAAAGGACAGGAGCGCTAAGTCTTTAACTATGGAAATTACTGCCCCCAGGATGGCTTTATAGGTGGTGGCAATTTTCCCAAATTAAAGACCTCCCAGAGCAGCTTCCACAAAAGTCCTGATGCTGATTAAGTCACCAGCTTGTCGTGGTGTAAATTACAGCAACTGGATCCCAGTCACTATTTCTAAGTTTTGACCCTATTGCTTATAATTTGTAATTGTCACATGTTTTGTTTGAACTTGGGTCAGTCATGATCAAGGCACTTGCTTATTTTGTCAAGTTTATCAGAACAAGTAATGTGAAAAATGAAAGATAAAATTGGCCTTTGACCTATTTTCCATTCTGGACTAAACTAAGCCAATTTCATCATGTCACTGGGGCATGAAGAAACTGAGTCAAAGCTAAAACATGAGAACAATAGTTGCAAACGTATCTTGCCACATGTAAAACTGAAGGGATCTCTTTCTTCTCCATTCCTTATTAGTCTAACTGGGTGCTCATGCACCACAGTGAAATAAATGACATGAGAGCACTATATGTGGCTTGCGCATACAGCTCTATGGACAAATGCATATGCACCAATTACAGATTCAGTATGGTTTTAGATTTACCACTAGACACAAGAGAAGGATATATATATTGGATCCCTTGTTGAGAGAAATGTGGCATATAAATAAAACTAATAATAATAATATATTGCTTTCCATTGGACCACACAAAATGGCCTCCTCAAAATTGATTGTGTCCACCTAAAACTTAATAACAAAGAATTGTCATAACACATGTGGTAATATATGCTCATTTACAGAGACTACAGATTATGTTTAAAGTTACCCAGTCCTTGTGCAGATCTAAACCAGATCAGTTTGAAGAAATTGCATTTTGTAAAGAAAGAGAGATGAGTCACTAGTATCAGCATTATAATGTGCACTTATTCTTTATATTCTTTATGCTAAGTAGTCTACCCACATATGTCAAAGAAAAGATAACGCAAGTCCAAGGACTAACATATAACGTTTATTTTAAAAAACATTGTATAATTATATAATTCCTGTGGAACCAACTGTACTGTATATTTAAGACCCCCAAGTCAAGTGTTAAAATAATCATGTTTAACACTAGCTCATTCAGATAACACAGTCAATGGTCGTTTATTCATGGTTTATTGTGATGGGAACTTCCTTGGAGTTCCATTGTCCCTTTCTTCCTGATACAGCCATAATAGAGTGCAGAAGCTTTTCCTCCAGTATTTTAGTAACTCTAAATGATGAACTAATTGAATCAAGCTGACTATCCTATTTGGTTTGTTTTATATAAACCATATATAACGTTAATTATGGTTTGTTGGGCTAAATCAGAAGGGAAAGAGAAAGTTTCTGAACATTTTATTATGGATATGTCTGAGAAGGGAGTAATAATAACTAATAATTAATAATGCTATTCTGTATCATAATTTTGAGTCTTCAGAGTGCTTCACACTTTATAATCCCCGTAAGAGTGGTGTGAGAGCTCAAAATTACTCTTCTCACAGAGCTCTTGGAGGCTGAAGCACAGAGAGGATAGTTTAAGGAAGGATACTTGGTGTAATTCTTCTCATTCTGTCATTGAGGGCTAAAGCTCCAGTGAGCATTCGTGGGAGAAGCAGATTTGTATAAGTGTTCTTGGATTTACAATATAGATTGTTTTCTTGAGCTTCTCTGTTGCACAAGCTCATTAAAACCCCGCAGAGAAATGTAAGTGGCTGATGTAGAGATGGCCTATGCTTCTCAAAACATCTTAACATTTCATACAATGTTGTTGTTATGCGTCATCAAGTTACATCCAACTTATAGCAACCTTAATATGGTGTTTAAGGTATCTGAATTACTCAAGGAGTGCTTTACCTCTCAGTGAGTTTACACGGCCAAGCAGGAATTTGAACACAGATCTCCCGAGTCCTAGTCTATCATGCTGTCTACTGCAGCACAGTGGCTCATTCCTTACTTACAGGGAGTATTTGGTCCTATTTCTATATTTTCAGTGGTTTCAGCACTGATTTTGTGTTTATGTTCCCAAAGCAGAAAAAAGTATCTAAGCTGTTGCCTTTTAATAACAACTTTTTTTCCTACAATTTATTTCTGTAGCAATTGGAACTGTGCCAGAGATTATATAAACTACATTTCCAGTTGCTGTTGCTTTTTCAATCGTACTGTAAACTCATCGGGCAAGTGCATGAAGTTAGTACAATGCCAGAGGTATGTAACAACTGAACTAAACAAAAAAGGCCTTTTGAGGAACTAATCGCAATGTTTTCTGGTGTGGTGTTAGTTTTCTTTTACCTAATGTTTCATAAATACTACTCCCATATTTATTTATTTATTTATTTATTTATTTATTTATTTATTTATTCATTCATTCATTCATTCATTCATTCATTCATTCATTCAATTTATATGCCGCCCACACTACCCAGAGGTCTGATTGAGTCAAATATTTTACAGTATTCTTTTTACTTAATGCAATGGTTTCTAAACGTGTCTCCAGATGTTACTAGACTAAAACTTCCAGAAGCCTTCACCACTAAATTTGCTGACCAGGACTTCTAGGAGTTTTAGTCCAAAAACATCAAAGGACTCAAGCTTGAGAAATACTGGTTTAATGAAAACTTGTTTGGGATTGAAAACTAAAAGGTATTGTAATGTATCTTTTTTTTTCTATGAAGGCTCCCTATGAGCCATGTATGGTTCCTTTCCATTCCTCCAATTTTATCCTTAGAACAACTGTGTGACAGACTAAGAGTGAGAAGATCACCTAACAAGGCTCACACCTGTGTGAGACTTTGAACATGGGTATTCTTAATCCTAGTTGATTACTCTAAACAGCACTGTAGTATATAATGGGCTGGTGTTGAGTAGTTTTGCTGCTTGTTAAAAAAAAAAGGGTGCTTCACATTGTACAGACTCCAGTCTAGTATTGAGGGCATGACACCTGGCCCTTCATGTACTGCATACCAGAAGATCTTGCTCCAAAGGAATATATCTGGTTGAAGATATCTGAAATGGTACAATTGTACTTCCATAAGGAGAATTGCACTCTTTGTAACTTTAGGTGATATGAGCACTCTAGCAGTATCGTTGTTCAGGGTGATACAGCACGTAGCCCACCTAATGTGGCATTTTGGTGGAGTACATGCAATAATATAGCTCTTTCTTCTTTAAATCATGAATGTGAGCCCATATATTGGAGTATACAGTATGGGACCATGCAGCGGCTTTGGGCACTGATTCAGCAAACAATATTGAATACATGTTTTGTGACATACCACCATGTTCCACAAAATCGTGTTTCCCAAAGGGGAAATGTAACTTCATACATCGAAAGAAAATGTCTTGTTCTAAAAATATGTGATGCCCAGTCACCATCAGGCACATATTCATATTAGTGCACATGCATATAAGGAGGCTTCTACCATAACTACTTTGTTGGATCAGCTGACTCAGCAGATCTCAGTCTCATCACTGACACCATTACCATGGGTGTTGACTCAGCCAGTGAAGGTACCAATCCCATTAACACTGAGGTCTCAGATGTGCAAATATAAGGGAACTGTGCCATCAGATCACTTGCGTGCATCTCGCACTGGTGTACTTTAATTTTTTTTAAAATCAAACACCCAGGGGAAATTGACTGTGTCATCTTACACTTTAAAGTCAAGAAGGGGTAAACTGTACATTAAGGGATGTAATTCTTCCTCTGCAGCTACTGAATATGTCACGAGAGCTGAGTGAGTTAAAGAAGAATCTTAAGGAAGCCAGTGCTGCCATTGCGATGGAACCACTTATTACAGAGTGTGGTGCCTCTGAACCCATGTTCACCTCTACAGAAGTAGCCATTCAGTCTATGCTGGAGTGTCTGAAAAACAATGAGCTGGGGAAAGCCATATACCAAATAAGGGAATGCAGGTAACATTTGATTTAATTACTGACAGGACAGTTTCCATTTTTCTCTGAAAAGGCTGTGGCTATGAAACCTTGTGGGTATTGCTCCTGAACTCAAATAAGGAGTTTCCAGAATTAAAGGGGCTCAGGCAGATCTGACCACTTGAGTGTAGAGATAATGCCAAGATACTCATGCCCTCATCTACTTCTGCTTCATTGACTACGCAAAAGCCTTTGACTGTGTGGACCACATAAAACTATGGCAAGTCCTTAAAGAAATGGGAATGCCTGACCACCTTATCTATCTCCTGAGAAATCTATATGTGGAACAGGAAGCAACTGGATATGGCACAACTGACTGATGCAAAATTGCGAAAGGAATACAAGGCTGTATATTGTTCCCCTGCTTATTTAACTTATATGCAAAATACATCATGCGAAAGGCTGGACTGGAGGAATCCCAAAATAGAATTAAGATTGCCGGAAGAAATATCAACAACCTCAGATATGCAGATGATACCACTCTGATGGCAGAAAGTGAGGAGGAATTAAAGGACCTCTTAATGAGAGTGAAAGAGGAGAGCGCAAAAAATGGTTTGAAGCTCAACATAAAAAAACTAAGATCATGGCCACTGGATCCATCACCTCCTGGCAAATAGAAAGGGAAGATATAGAGGCAGTAACAGATTTTACCTTCTTGGGCTCCATGATCACTGCAGATGGTGACAGCAGCCACGAAATTAAAAGATGCCTGTTTTTAGGAAAAAAGCGATGACAAATCTAGACAGCATCTTAAAAAGCAGAGACATCAATTTGTTGACAAAGGTCCACATAGTCAAAGCTATGGTTTTTCCAGTAGCAATGTATGGATGTGAGAGCTGGACCAAAAATGGGGTTGAGTGCCGAAGAATTGATGCTTTTGAACTGTGGTGCTGGAGCAGACTCTTGAGAATCCCCTGGACTGCAAGGAGAACAAACCTACCCATTCTGAAGGAAATCAACCCTGAGTGCTCACTGGAAGGACAGATCCTGAAGCTGAGGCGCCAATACTTTAGCCAACTGATGAGAAGAGAAGACTCCCTGGAAAAGACCCTGATGTTGGGAAAGTGTGAAGGCAAGAGGAGAAGGGGATGACAGAGGACGAGATGGTTGGACAGTGTCGTCAAAGCTACCAACATGAATTTGACCAAACTCTGGGAGGCAGTGGAAGACAGGAGGGCCTGGCGTGCTCTGGTCTATGGGTTCAGGAAGTGTTGAACATGACTTAATGACTAAACAACAACAACAATTAACATGTCCTAACATCTGCACATTTTTGTCAGTGAGCTCTGATTATTCTTAATTTTCATTTTAGTCATGTGTGCATATTTTAGTGGAATTTTTAACAAACTAGTATAACAAAGTAAAATCTAAACAGTGATGTGTATACTTTTGTTCACATGTACAGCAAAGGACGGGGAGAGAAGGGAGATTTAATTATACATAAAAAAACCCCTCTTCCTATACAACGTATGTCAACAATGATGACGTTCTTGTTTTATTGCAGGAATTTATGGCCCAATGATATTTTTGGAAGCAGTTCCGATGACGAGGTGCAGACCTTACTGAACATTTACTTCCGACACCAAACACTGGGACAGTCCGGCACTTATGCACTGGTTGGATCTAATCAAAGCCTGACAGAAATATGTACTAAGCTGATGGAGCTGAACATCGAGATTCGGGATATGATCCGAAGGGCTCAAAGCTACCGTGTCATCAATACTTTTCTTCCAGACTCCAGTGTTTCAGGCACGAGTCTCTGACAAATGTCCTGTGCTCCCTTTCTCATTCAACTTGGGACTGTTTCCATGTTGGGCTGAGGTGGTTCGGTGCCTTCTCAGCCTTAGAAAAACTTGGTCAAGTTGTAGTCAGTCTTGTTACCTTCACATCTTCCAAGCGGAGCTGGGCAGAGTTTTCAATGTGTAGCAATACTGTAAGGACAAAGGTAGCCTAGAATCCTTTCTTTCTAGCTGCACACACAAAATGCATTTCACTGGGCAACTGCAATTCACTACTGAAGAAGTAACTTCCATACATACCAAAGACTACTACACCGAACAAGACGTCCTTTCTAGGAAATTAATTTTAGCTGGCAAAAGTGCAATCTTTCCTTCAGTTGAGGATTTTTGTTTAATCTTGTACATTTTTTTTTCCTTTGACCAAGTAAAATAGGCAAAATGAAGCTAGTGACAGGACACTGAAAAGACTTGTCAGTTTGAAAGCTGAGGGCCTGTGCATATGAAAGAGGTTGTAAAGGACTAAGGTTTAAATGTACACTGTAATTTAAGTATGATTACTGTATCTTTGGGGAGGGGGGGATCAAGCTGCTATGAAGTATTTTTCCTGATGTTGCTAGGCTACTGTCTCGGAAGGTACTAGATCCTGTTGCAAAAGGTCTGTTATTAAGACCAAAGTACCTATGAATGGACAAGAAAGATTTTTTTAAAAAAAGATTTTGGCTGCTTTTTACTAGAGGTTTGCTTTTATGAATATATTTATATTACTTAAGGATGGCTGGTCTGGCATAATTTACCATTTTGTAGGAAAACGTTACATGGCTGACTTAAATTCTTTTGAGCTGCCTCGCATGTATTTTTTAATTTAAACATGCATTCAGATTTTAACAGTGAAAACATTAAGTACAATTCAATTTCACTTTCCATTTCTTAAAGAGTTTTCTTTGTAACATATGTAAGTTTTTCCTTTTTTTGCACTTAACTGCTGTCAAGTGTTAAATGAGTGCATGTAAATCTTTTGCACATTTAGAACACCTTTATTCGAGCATAGTCTGTTTCGCTTATTCACTCTGTAAATTACACAAAGGTTTTTGTGAAGTACTTTTTGGTTGATATTTTAATCAGAACAGGTTCATCTAACTAAAGTATAAAGTTCATTATAATACACACACACACACATCTGTCTGTGTATGTACTGATTGATTAGATATGAATTTGATCTAAGTTATTCACAGCCAATGGGGGGCTTTTTCAGTTGCTTTTGAATCAGCACTTAACAAGTCAGTGCTGCTTACATGCTCACTATGAATTCATTCAGTATTAACAGTGACAAATATCTAACTTGTAGACAGTTTGTTAAAAGACATGCAACATTAATATGAATGTTGTCTCCTTGCGCTGATACCTCTAGTCAGATAGTTTCCCCTCTAACAGCAGGTATTGTATGCTCTTATTGCTTAAACAAGTAGATGGCAACGTATCCAGTTCCTTTTGTAAATGGAAAAAGCTAGCTGCGAAAATTTTAATTTACACTTCTTCCTGATTTTATACCAAATTTAAATGTACTTTGTACACTATTATAATACAGTACATGTGCTTCATAACTTAAGCCTTTATGCCAGCTTAGAACATTACTTTTTAAAAGGAACTCCTCCCATTACTCACTACTTTGGATCAGTAGCAGATCACTACTATTGGCCTTTCTGCAAAAGTAACTTGCTCATTACTAATGTATTATAGTTACCTTATGTTTTACTGCTTACAGGTTCCCTCAAGTGGCCAATTCTGTTTATTGGACATTGAAAATACTATGATAAACACATTACAAAGCAAAGCTTCCTTTGGCATGTTCTTCCCAGATGCCTTGAACTGCATCCAGAATTGAAGCTGAGATGGGCTCTGTAGACCAGTACACTGATCAGGTGGTAGATGGGCTGGAATTCTCAAGATATGAATATTAATTTAGTCGAAGAAGTGAACTTTTTGTAGCAAAATGCCTTTGCATGAAACTCCATTCTTCTGACAGGAAATAAAAATTACATATATGTCGGATTGGGTACTGGGTTAGTTGAAAGGAAGTACTTGAGGTCCTCCTGAATGAAGCTTCTTTGGTCAAGAGATGATATACTCTGACCTACCACAGTGTGGGAGCCCCTTTCTTATGAATTCTCCTAATTACTAATAAACCACTTCCTACTTGCGGTAGACTATACAGTTTACTAGAGAGACCAATGCAGAACAATACATTATTGGAAGCTTTACTGATTCCATGCATCCAATCTTGAATTCAACCCTAATAACCCGCTCTTAACCTTTCATGTGAGAAATGTTGGGCTTAACATGTAGCAACTCATTCCCCTTGTGTGTACATGCATTAACATTCCAGGGCAGTGCCGCCTGAAGACACAGATCGTATGGTTGTCTGCCTGTTAGTGTTCACTCTTGTGTGGATGCCTGACTGCTCTTATTGCTCTGTCTCTGGCATGCACCCACCCACAATGTATTGTCACACTCTGATGTGCTCACCTTCTCTTTCTCATGCATGCTTGTTCTTACATAGGCATGTGCACTCTTTTGCCTGTATATCTTCCCACCTTCTCATGTGTGCACACACCTGCCTGCACAGTCTCTTGCTCTTCCCCATGCATGCCATCTTCCGTGCACATCTGCTCTTTCACAGATGTGAATCTGCCTGCCTGGTCTCCCTCCACCCCTCTTGTGCACACATACTTGCAGATGTCTGCTCTCACTCTTAATGCCTCCTTCCTTTTTTCTCTTCTTAATTCCCATCTTCATTTCCTCCACAAAGAATAGCAGTGGGAGGTAGCAGTATATGTGAGTCTTCTTCGGTGTCAGCACTCAAGCCACACCACCATATTGGTTCCACTGGAAATAAATTTGAGCCATGGCCATTACAGGTTTTTTTAAAAAGCAATTTCACTCCCGGTAACTCATCTCAAAATGAACTCATTCAAAAAAACAAGTTGTTTCCGTTATAAATATATGCCATTATATAGTCTATCAGCATGGAAGAATGTTAAATCATAAAGTACAGCTATGGTCCCTCAAACAGTCTCTAGCAAATTATAAAAAGACCATTCCTGGTTTAGAGTTCAGGCACTTTCTGCCCACTTTATATCAAAGAAGAATCAAAGTACCATTTTATCCTAAAAATCAACATTCAAATAGTTTCCTATGTATTGTTACAACTACTTGTGCTTCTCCGAAAAAAGATGGGGTCCTATATTAACTTTTGTTCCAAAAAATGCATTTAGGCTTATTTTCAGGGGATTTTTTTTCAATGTACAATAATCTACATTTATTCAAATGCAGTCGTGTCATCATAACAATGGAGGAAGGCAGGGTTTCACTGAGCTGGGGCTCATTTTTTGGAATAGGGCTTATATTATGAGCATCCTGAAAAATCATACTAGGGGCTTATTTTCAGGGGAACAGTAAAATATATTTTATACTCAGTCTTTTGCTATAATTATATAGATTTGGGGAACTTTACAAGAACATGCTATGTTTGGTGCCTGCCTGTTAGTCCTGTTAAAGCTGGGAGAACTGTATGGCCCGCCTCAGAGCATCATAAAATTGTTTTTCAGGCACAGGGTATGGTGAATAGACAGCACGTATCTTCTTTGTTGGCTGTTCTTTGCTTCAGAAGACTACAAATTTGATTGTCAGCAAAAACAAGCAATACTTGAGACTGTAGCTGAAGTTGATGTGTATCCTGTACACTGGCCTAATTTATACTTCCGTACATGAGCATGTTTTAGGTCTCACATGCTGCTGAATTTCTGTCAGTTTACCCTCATTCAAAAATTACTGTAGTCCCTTCAGCTGTACGTCTTAGTACTACCTGACATCCAAGGCTCTACAATTAATTTTCCTTTTACTAGTTGCTACCAATACTGGCTACTTGCACTTTTCATTTGAGCAGTGCTAGTACAAGATGGCAGCTTCCTGTGTTTATTACAATAGCCAGTTATTCAAGCTACTGTTCTTAATAAAATACAGTAGAATAAGGAAATTTCCTTTTATTGAAAGAAACACAAATGTTTCTACATTGACTAGTCAAGAAAGCCTGAGGTGTTTGGTCCCAAGTGCAGTTCTTTTTTGCATTTAATTGCGATTATTTGGTTATCTCTGCTGTTGAAATATATTATGAACAGTTAATTTTTCTCACTGTTGGAAAAAAACTTTAAATCATTGATTTCATTAGAAAGCCACAGTGACAACGAACAGATAACCAGTCCACTTTGCATTACATCACTCATTCTGAAACAGCCAATATGCATAAAGTGATTCATTTTAATCAATAGTATCCCAAATGAGAGGGACTGTTCTGACAGGCATTTAGATTTGTTATACAGAAAACCTTCAAAGCTTCCCATTTTCTTTGTTTTACCTTAACGTTATATCTATCATGTACTGTGGTACATTTCATATCATTAACCACAATTCAGTTAGAATTCAGCTTTTATTATAAGGTATGATAAGGTATACTGGTAAAGTACAAATATAGTTTTACAAAAAATCTTTGATCCATTATCCAATGCCAGGTCAGAAGCCTAAAGTCAATGCCATGCTCTCAAACAAGTAACAAAGTGCATAGTGCCAAGTGCAAGAATAGCACACATTTATTAATCATGGCAAATCAAATAATGTATTTGAAGCTGTAAGTATTGTCACAAGATAGCCTTTTGCCTTTGCAGCGGCCACACAGCTCTTGACGGTGGGGCCTCTTGAGATCGATGTGTCTTTTCTTCTGGGGACAGGAGCAACGAGTCTTTGAACAGATCTTGAGATAACATACTTCAGTTAGTTGACAGAGAACTGCCTTCCTAAAAGTGGTTATTTTCTTGGAGTATATTTTATTTCTATAGTCCTTTCCACTAGAGGGGTTTTGCAGCGAGCTGTCAATTTCCATTTAACTGTGACTTGAATTAGAATGAATCTTTTTCTCTCTCTTTTTTACACATGAGTGACAAATATAAAATAGCCCAAACAAGTCTTTGGCACATACGCCCCCCAAAAAAGATTCAGCATTCTTATTTAATGTTGGATACACCACCAGGCCATCTTGACTGGTTCTGGGCTCTCAACAGAGTTTTATACTCTACTCCTTTACTTGTCTTTTTAAGGAAAGCCACAAATGGCTTAATCCAAAACCTTTGCAATAGGATGACTGGCAGAACAGTCTGAAGACACAGCAACTGGCAAACCCCTCCCATATTTTGCTATATGGCTCACCCCTGTGGCTAATTCACTTGATTTTTCATCCATGTTTTAGACTAGAGACAGGGAAATCCAGCACTACAAATGCCCCCATTTTCAAGTAATACAGGATGAGATCACTAGATACTCCTATGAGATGCTGATAACTGGCAATAATGTCACAAAAATCCTTAAGTTATTAAGCCACATTGATTGCATGTGTTTCTTTAATCCTAGAGTGTAAACTATGAAAGTCAATTTGTTTTGTGAAATTAGGGCTTAATTACACAGTCACTGAAGACCCAGTCTCCTGAAATTTCTTAAAATTATCCTCAAACAGCCTTGGTGCAATAGCAACAAAGCAAGCAAAATCATGCTACAGCAGCAAATTGAAACAAGGAGCACCATCCTGTTTTGCCTGTTCCTTCAATAATGAATTTAGGTTGTATCAATACGTGTTAGTGACATTACTTACATGACACTGAATTGCTTCCACTTTATATGGGTTAAAGCTCTTCTGGCACTTGCGGCAGAGCTGTTTAAAGTAAACCTAAGAAAATGAAGAGTTTTATCATTAGAAGAGAAACCTCTCACATCTGAGCTATGTATGAATTAGTCTGGTCACTTATCAGAGAGCTCCATAAAGCCCAATAAAAATTCTAAATAGAAGCACATAAGGACAATTCAGGAGTTCACTGATTCAGCCTATAGCAACACTACATACTGTCAAAAATTTCAATATTGATCTATGACTTATAAAATATGTGTCACATGATTTCTGCAAGATCTTCTACTCATTCCCCAAGCTTGGAAATAATGTGTTAATTTAATATGCTAACAGGGATGTGCCATTGTAGGTTCCTACTCTTGCAATTCTCTAATAAAGTCCCAGGCAGAATCCTAGATGCACCAGCCCAGAGACCCACACCTTCAGGCACCGATATTTTGCTCATCTAGAGCACGGCCTGTCTTGGACCTTGCTGTTAAAAAAAAGAGAAAGAGAGAGAGAGAGAAGAAGAAGCTACCACTTCCTTGGGAGCTGTAATCTCACTGCCCTTTACACTCTATAGAGGGCAGCTTTTGAAAACTCCAACACCCAGACACCAAGGCAGCACTTCCATTTTTGCACATTAAAGATAGGCAATAGGCCACATACAAGGCTGTTCCAGGCGAGCAGAATATTGGAGAATCTGGGTCTGTAGACTGGCACTCCCAGAATTCTACCTGGAGATTTCATTAAAAATTCAAGGAGCTTGAGTCCAAAAAATACAAATGGTATATGCTTACATGTTAGCATTAAGTACTTACTTTCACATTAAATAGAACAGCAAGCCAAGAAACACATAAGTGTAATATTTTAAAGTTACAATAAGCTCTAACAGTTTATTTGCAAAGAACAAATACATTTGTATTGTTCATTCTAAAAGTAGCAATTTTAACATTAAAATCAGTTATTTCCAAGCTCTGCTCTCATTTTAAGTGTGATTTTATCTTTTAATCAAGGCACACAGCTCCATTAGATGTTTGAAAACATTAAATAAAAGCTATAATGCTGGCAGCTCAGGAACCATCAACGGAGAAAACAAATTTACAGTCCCTCCCCAGATCAACAGTATGTATGCTATCAACAAAAAACATAATACTTTTGGGTGCAATAGTTTTGAAGAACTGGTTCTGTGCCAAGTAACAGTGCCCTCCCCCATATGCACATTTCTGTGATTATGCCATTTGGTGAAAAAGTCTCATGGCATCCTGAAGATCTAAGACATTTATTAGAGTATGAACTCTAAACCCTAATCTACTAAAACATATTCTACAATAAATATCAGGTGCAGTAACAAAATGTGATCACTTAAAGACACTGATTTGGAAACTGGCCAAAAATGGGGGTTTGGGTGGGTTTTTAAAGCATTTCTATTCTTAACAAGCTGTTTCCTATCTGCATCCCAATCACACAATAGCCCTACAGGAATATTAACATTTACTTCCCTAGAAGGAAGCTGTCTACACCATATACCTTATTGGTTCCAGAAATGCACCACACGTAAGCACTTTCCCATCTTGTCTTGCAGTCATTGCAATGGAAATAGCCATATTTCTGTTCTAGGAACTGTAACAGAAAGTAGTTCATTAACATAATGGTAAATGATAATTGTCATTAACCTGGTAAAGATTTGGGCATATTTATATGGAGGGGGCTAATTCTGTTACTACACTGCAATTTTATTCAGTCCCACTCAGTTTACACAGGCAGAATATCATCACCACCTTAGGACTGCAGAGCTAGAAGGGACCCTACGAATCATTGAGTCCAGCCCCTGTCAAGGAGACACAGTGGGGAATTGAACTCCCAAACTCTGGCTCTTCCGGTCAGATGCCTAAAACATTAAGCTATCCAACGTAGAGTGTTAGGCAACCAGTGCATCTCTTCACTACTCAATCTGTTTTAATTTTATCAAGCTGTATGGAGAGTCACAGTGGAAATAAACTCTGAAAGTGGCTCTAATAAATGAACAAGGTAAGTTTCATGTTTAATTATGACTGCAAGGATTCTTACTAGATATACTCTTAGAGGACATGCATGAATTCATACATGTTTTAAATACAAATGTAAGGAATTTTTGGACTCTGGTTGTAACATGTCAATATACTGAGATGTATTAATTTGCAACTATGCCTAGTTATCAAGAGGAATTTTATTGAAATAAGAATAAAAATACACAGAATGCTTATACTGGAGAACATCACGCATTATGGTAAAAGCCGTAAAATAACAACACACATAGTTAGCTAATGAAACATAGTTCCTTCAGAAGAAGAGAAAAGAATAACACTTGTAAATTTGAAACATTTCTAAGAACCAAACTGTTATTGTAAGGCCAGATTCAGATTGCTGAAAGCAGCAAAGGAGAGAGCAAAACAGTTTGTGATTCAGAAATTGCTAAAAGGTGCCAGGGTAGAATTCTCTTCCAAAGCCACGCCTACCAAATAGAAGGGGAAAACAGATGAGGGCAGCCCACAAATGGGACTAGGCTAACAAAGATGACATCTCCTGAATTCAGATGGCTCATCATGACATTGAATTGTGATTCTAGTTGGAGGAATATGCAGAAAATGTCTTTGATACAACTCCCAGGAAACAACACTTTAGACAAGAGCATCTGATAGAGGAGTAATTTTAACTCAAACTGAGAGAAACATGGCTAATTATTTCAGCAGTTTCTGTAAGTAGCATTCAGGAGCAAGGAGAAGGTAGCCTCTGGGAGAAACGGAATCAAAATGTAGACCCATGCTCCAGAATGGTCAGGTGCTAAATGCAAGATGCTCTAGATCAATAGTTCCCAACCCTGAGTAACCCAGGTGTTCTTGGACTGCAATTTCACATAACACAACAGGAAATGCTAACCAGCTCCGAGTCCCACAGGCTCAATCCATAGTTTAACTTTGAGATTTGAACTGATGAAGGAAAGAAATTGCATGAGCACACATACACAGAGGTAATTTGGCAAAGTGCCTTTCCCTTGCCTCACAAGGATAAAGAGATGACACAAACGTACATATAGCACCAGCACTCTCTCCCAAGACTTTTTTTTAATCAGACACTGCTCCTATTTACTTATTTATTTTACAGCTTAGGGAGTTGTCCTGGTGGGCAATATAAAATGAGGAAATGAATGATTCAGGAAGAAAAGTGCTCCACCTACAGGCCCTTCAAATGGAACTGCAATTTTAAAGTTTTTTCCCCTCTCTGTGGCCACCAACATTGACAAGAACAAGATGCCCAAGTATAACTTCACAATGAGAAAATTAAGTTTATTCACATTTTCCTCACTGTGCAGTCAGGTTCTGTAATTGTTAATAAGCTGCCCAGTGACAGGAACAAAAAATATAGAGAGCAAGACAAAACTAATGTTCCTCAGGACTGAGAAAACTGTCTCACATCTTTTTTTTAATAAAGCAAAGACACCTTCTAAATCTGTGTAGTGTAGTGGACAAAATGATGGCCCAGGACACTGGAGACCAGGGTTTGAATCCCTAGCTAGCTATGGAAACTCAATGGAACTTGTAAAATCACTTCTTAAATATTTTGCTTACCCTGAAACCCCTATTAGGGTTGCTGTGAGTTGTTTATGACCATGTTCTGGTCCACAGGGTCAAGAAGAGTCGGACACGACTTAAAGACTAAACAACAACAAAGTTGTTTCTGGCTTGAGGGCACATGACTAATCATCCTAAACTTAGTAGGCTCGATAGACTATACCCGCTGCAACCAATGGGACTTGAATTAGTACTAACCTAACGGATTCAAAGCTCTGGCTATGCTGCATGCTTCGTACTGCAGTCTGTGTCATCACCTGGACAGGTGAGGGCTTGACTGCATTAGGAGCTACCTGGGGAAAGTCCCTTTTTCGAGACACCAGCCAGGAGGAGACGGGAAAGTTGGTCGTCTTTGGCGAGGAGGAGAGGGCTGCCACAAGCCCTCTCCCGCCCCAAACTAAGTGGAAAATAAAGACAGCCGCCAACCCAAACCCGCATCTTATTCTCCGGGCGTGCCAGAGCAAGCGGGCATTTCCTTATTTATTCCCAGATATTCTGCTTGCCGTCGTGCCTTTTCCACCGCGGAGCACCTCCAGAAGGGCATTCGGGCCCCGTCACCTCACCTGGAAGGTGGTTTTTCTGCTCTCTTCTGCGCCTCCGCCTTTCTTGGGAGCCTCGCCCTTCCCCTCCTGGACCTCAGTGGGGTCTCCAACTTCGCCTTCCGGGGGCTTCTCCTCAGGGACAGCCTCCTCCTCCTCCTCCTCCTCCTTTCCCGCCTCCTTCGCCTCAGGCTCCTCGGCGGGCTGCTGCGAAGCCAGCGCCCCGTCCGGCTCCTTCGCTTCCCCCGCCGCTTCGGGCAAAGTGAAGAGTCGACGGCCGAGGACGGGCGAGTAAACGCCCGGCAGCAGCGGCGGCGTCGGGGAGGCGCGGCCGAGGCGCCCGGCGGCGGGGCTGTGTGGCCGGACGGCTTGAAGCGCCCGGGAGCCCAGCGAGCATTGCACGGCGGCGTCCACCCGGGGGTTCACCTGGATCCCCACCTCTTTGGTGTTGGCTTTGCGGAGCCTCGGGGTGAGGCCCGGACTGACGTGGGTCAGCAGGGCTTTCAGCTGGGCCCGCTTGTAGGTGTCCAAGTAGTCCGGCGAGGAGACCGGCGGCGCCGGAGCCGAGAAGCTCCCCCTGAAGGAGTGAGAGAGGCTGTTGTTGCTGCTGCTTTTGCTCTGCTTCCAGCTGGGCTGCTTCTGCTTGGAGGGGGGCCGGGGGGCCACGTTGTGGTTGGGGGTGAAAGAGCTCCCATAGCCTTGGTAGATGCTGTACGGCGGGTAGACGAAGCGCTCCATCGCGGCCCGGGGGGGGGGCAGCTGCTTCTAAGCCCCCTCCCTGCCCGCTCTAGCTTATATCCCTTTAGGGGAGTCGCTTTCATTGGTGCTCATTGCTGCAGGCCAGGGGCAATCATCGCCCTCGGTTAATTAGTGAAACTGGTTCACCGTTCAGGGCTACTGAGATGTGATTGGAGTTTACAAGCCAAAAGAAAGAGATCGGATGCTCAAAGCGCGCTCCGAATTTGCAAAGGGTATTCATGCACCCGAAACGACTTGCTCTGCTTAACTACTTGCGAACTATGACCCATTCATGCCGAAGTTTGCTGCGGTAACAGTACCTTTTCCCTGCGAGGTAAGAAGTAAGTAGGCCCATTGAAATGAATGGCTAAATGAATGGCTGAAATCTAGTAATAAGTTGTATCTAGAGTAGGCCTACAGAATCAGTACCAACATGAATTTGACCCAACTCCGGGTCAAATGGAAGGATCTGATAATGCCCATTGATTCAACAGACCTACTCTAGTTGTGACTTACTACTGGATTTCAGCGGATGAGTGTTACCTTGCAGGAAGTTAAGAATACTGGCCTAAATATTTTTACTACAAAGGAACAGGATTTTACATAGGTATTTCACTTTTTCTGATTTAGTAAACAGCTGGTTGACATCGCATTGTTATGCTTAAGTGTTTGCACACATGATAGAAAGCACAAGCTTCTGTGGTCTAATTCAACAAACCTGGTGTAAAAAGTTAAGGAATTAATATTTGTCTAAGGAGTCCCACTTAATGAGTGAAATCCTGTTGCTTAGAGGCGTAAGTTGCCAGTAGAGGTAGGCCCATTGAATCAGTGGAGCTTACAGAGAAGCTGACTGACCTAATTCCCTCTGATTCAATGGGCCTACTCTAATTATGACTTACTATGCTAAACAACAGGATTTCAGCCAATAAATATCCTTTCCCAATCTCTGAAGAAGTGGGAGCCTATTCATTAATAGTTATTTGGAAATAAGCCCTGCTTTCAGTGGAACTTACATATCTGTCTTCTCACAGTATTAACCAGTCATTGTCACTTCGTCTATTATCTGTATCCTCACCTGGATATGACTTTCAGCATCATGAGAATAAATACTGTACTGGGAATGTGCTGTGTGTTTGAAGAAGTGGATTTTGATCTGTGAAAGTGCATACTGAAATAAATTGTTGGTCTTTAAAGTGCCACAATATCTTGCCTTTTCCCCACCACGACACCATTATTCTTCCCAGTGTTCTCTCAAAGTCTTGTTGACTCAACCCTTGATATTTCCTAGCTAGATACTTGAGGTGGACATTAAAAAGTATTGTGTTTGTGAGGAAGAAAAGGGAGTGGAGAGCTCTGAGGGACAACTGTGAGGAATCACAGTCTCTGCAAGCATTCCATAATCCATGTGGGAAATGAAAGTAACTAATAAAAGCAAGCTGCTTATATACTGCCCCACAGCACTTCAAGCATTCTCTGGGTGGTTTACAATTATGCAGGCTACACATTGCCCACCCAAGCAAGCTGAGTACTCATTTTACCAATCTCAGAAGGATAGAAGGCTGAGTCAACTTAGAGCTGTCTACCTGGGATTGAACCCCAGGTCCTGAGCACAATTTTGGCTGCAGTACAGTAGTTTAACCACTTTACCACGAGGCTCTTGTATTTTACAGATGTGTAAAATATTTAAGGGTACATTTTTTAAGCCTTGTTCTCTTTTTTCTTTTCTTCTTTTTTAGTGCAATACTACCAGATTATTTAACAATGTTTTCCAATGCTGGCTAGCCATGTGTTACTGAAAAATAAGTTGTACTCCGTCATTTGAAATACAAATCTGCCCTACAATAACAATACTGCAGGCAATACCTTTATAATCCACATAAACATCATCATACAATACATGGGTTTTGTGGATTAAAACACCACTTTGTCAGACTTAACAAGTGTGAAGACATGACAGTCCGTAAATTCATGGCATGATGGATTTTGCCTGGAAAGTTACTCTTAGATGTACAATCCAAAGGTAACATATGTGCCAGCATGAGCAAACTTGCCTTGTTCAGTGCCTACTTGCATCTTTTTTAATCCCTCAAGGGATTAATATTTTTCTCGTGTGGGTAGAATCTTCCATTTTGATTTGGTTCCAATGTATATGATACCTGGGATCAAACCAAAGTGAGTGACTTAAGTTGTTTACTTGCTTAAGCAGCTTAACAATTTTGAGAAATTTAAACTTTCCTTCCCTGAGGAGGGGAAAGGATAGGAATTTTTTTAAAAAAATAGTTGCTAATGCATTATTAATGTACTGTGCAACAATTAAAACAAAAGTACAACTTCCTCTCGCCGGGTGAGAGGGAAGGAAGATTTCAATTTCTCAATACTGTATCTTTAAGCAGTTTAGGCAAAGCACGGAGCAGGAGGCAAGAGGAAAATTTTTGTTCTGCTTTTGTTTTGTTTTCTTTCAAAGAAAAAGAAGATCATTCTAGATCTTGCTAAAGAGAGGCACTTGATCTATGATGTGGTTGATCCTTGTTTGTGGAGACAAAGATGACTCCATATTATATTCCACACCTCCAAGCAACTCAGTTTAGCGTAATTTAGACCAATCCAGGATGAGATAAATGAGCCATCCAATTGCACCCTAAATCTAACAAAAAGTTGTGGTACAAAATCTGCTTGCATATAGAATATCCCAGATTCAAGCCTCACCATAGCCCTGGGGCAGAATCCTGCATGGAACTCTGGAGAACCACTGCCAGTCAATGTCTACAAAACAGTGAAATGGAGAAACTGGTTTAGTACAAGGCAGTTTCCCATGTTCTCATGTTGTATGTATTCATACAGGTGACATATACACTTGGGGAACCATCACCAGACCTTAAGAAACATTCATATCCTTTGATCAGATCCAGAATTTTTTAAAAAGCAGACCTCCAAGGAATATTCACAGTAATCAAAGCAAACTCCCAACAACATGTGAATCCTTACATTCATGTGAATTACTCCACAGCACATAATAACCACCTACCCTGTTTCACAAAAATGTATTAATTTTTGCTCCAAAAAACCATTTAGGCTTATTTTTTAGGGGATGTTTTATTTTTTTCATGTAGAACAATCATATCATCTTCTTCTGGTTGCTACACAATGGTGGAGGTGGGGTTTCACTTAACTGGGGCTTATTTTGGGGGTAGGGCTTGTATTACAAGCATCCTGAAAAATCATACTAAGGCTTATTTTCAGGTTACATCTTATTTTCGGGGAAACGGTGTTGAGATTAAGGTTATGGTCTGTATAGGAAAAAAGTTTATTTTGAGATGAAGCTCTTTTTTCTTTTCACCTGTTCTTAGAAACGGTGTCCTCTCCCTACTTCATGTTGTCAGCTAAAATGCATGAACAAAATTCCCTGGATTAGATAAGACTGTGCAGGGAGAAATGTATTAAAGGGGAAAAAATTAGAGAGTATTATCTTCATCATTATAACTCTAGAGGGAGGATTATTCTTCACACATTCCCTACTGTTTTGCATATCTAATGAACAAGTGGCCCCCCCAGATCAAATCAAGCCTGAACTACCTCTGGAGGTAAGAAAATGCTCTTAGTTTGAGCACATAATGAGAAGGCAAGATTCTCTGCAAAAGTAATGCTGGGAAAGGTGAAAGGCATCAGGAAAAGAGGAAGACCAAATACAACATGGACTGACTTCCTTAAGGAACCCACAAACATTAGTTGAGAACAGCTCAGTTAAGGACAGGACATTTTGGAGATCACTCATTCATAGGGTTGCTGGAAGCTCCTTGACAGCACATAACATATGGACTAAAAATAATGGGGAACTCGGAAGCATGAGCATCTTGAAGATGTTCGTGCTGTATTCAGAGCAACTTCATTCAGAGGGCAAAGTGGCAGGTGGTGCAGTGTAGGCAGGTGGTGCTCCTGGCAGGCAAGCTGCAGGGGCTGGATGATGGGCAGATGATCCACATCCTGCTCTCCCCATGGCCTGCTATGCAGCTGCAGTCAGGGTGGCTGATCTTCCTGTGCCGGACAGTGTCACTGCACGAGGAGGAGGCAAACCTGTGGGAAGTGCTACTCGCACCACTGCCCAACAAGAAGGGCCCTCCTGCACCTCCAGGACCTGCTCCAGGATGTCTTACGGGCTCATGAGTGCACTATGCCTCTGGAAGTGCACACAACCATCTTAACCCCCTGCCGCCACAACAGCACCCTGAAGCTCAAACATCTCAGCAAGACCCACATCTCCTGACAGAGGTCAGATGATGGTGTGTGTTGGGGGGTAAGGTTGGCCAGACACACAAGACTCAGAGGCACTCTTCTCGCTAGTTCCCTCCACTGGGTGGTGGTGGCGGCAGCTGTTCCTTCAAAGCATCTGCAGCCCTTTCCCTCATCCCACACCTGAGCCTGGTGTCCTGCGACCCCAACAGCCTCCCTCCCTCCCACATGGGGCCTGCTCTGGATTGCAGCCTCAGCATGTTCTGCACACGATGTGCACACCTTTCCCTCTTCTCTGGGCATGTGCAGAGTGCCTCAAAGCTCAGCTTTAGGCTTCCCTTGCCTCACCCCTTCCTCATAAGCTAGACTTTCATTTCATTATTATGTTCACCTAAGCATTGTTCATTTCTTTACTGCTACCAAAATTATCTTAGCGAGTCGGGTCTTACTTAAGTTATACTGCATGGTCCATGTCGTGTGACCTGTTTATGTTGGAGGCAAGGGAGAGGGTTCCAGTAGCGATGTACGGAAGTGAGAGCTGGACCATAAAGAAAGCTGACTGCCGAATAATTGATGCTTTTGAATTGTGGTGCTGGAGGAGACTCTTGAGAGTCCCCTGGACTGCAAGGACAACAAACCTATCTGTTCTGAAGGACCTATCTGTTCTGAAGGAAATCAACCCTGAGTGCCCACTGGAAGGCCAGATCCTGAAACTGAGGCTCCAGTACTTCGGCTTTCTCATGAGAAGACTCCCTGGAAAAGACCCTGATGTTGGGAAAATGTGAAGGCAAGAGGAGAAGGGGACAATAGAGGACGAAATGGTTGGACAGTGTCACTGAAGCTACCAACATGAATTTGACCCAACTCCAGGAGGCAGTGGAAGACAGGAGGGCCTGGCATTCTCTGGTCCTTGGGGTCACGAAGAGTCGGACACAACGACTAAACAACAACAAAAAAGGAGAGGGAGAGGAGAAAGCCCCCTCCCCATTATATTTTTTGCTGAGGGCCCACCACAGTATTGAATCAGCCCTGGCTGTAAAGTAGTGCATGCACAACTAAGAGTTGCACGTATGAGTGTGGGTACTCCGCTTCCACCCCAGAATGAAAATACAGTATACTAGTTACAATCAGACGGTTTACAGAAATTATTGCAATCTTTAGGAAGCTTGCTTGAGAGTCCTGAAGACCTTGTAAGGGGAATCTAAAACATAAATTTGTGGCCACTGTTCACCCAAACATTCTCAGAGGAATCGTTTTGCGGTGATATTTCAAATCATCCACTGAAATAGACCAGCTAGCCCAACCCCTTTACAGAACTACGTTTCCCATGATCCCTGAAGACAGCGCGGGGTGAATCACGACGGTCAATGTTTTGTCCCCTGAGTGCCACGTGATCTCTCTAATCTCCAATGAGAAGCGGCGGCGGGAGATCCCTCTTACCTAATCATCGTTCCTGCGGGAATTGGCGCTTGCGCTTTGGTACGAATCTTCTCGCCTGGGCTGAACTCGCGCTAGCGTGGACGGGATTTGGCGCCAGAGTTTGTATTTTGAGGAGGTAGCGACGTTGCTGAGAGGACGCAGAGGCTGGTCGGTGAGGGGCTTTTGGCATTTTTGGGTTGTGTGTCGCAGAAACGAATTACTCCCTTCCGCTGCTCGTTTGACTTCTGGTGGTCCACCCTCCGCTGGCTGTGAGGTGGTTCGCCTTTGCCTCAGTCCTCCCCTGCCTTCCCCAGAAAGGCTCTTGCTGAGGGAAGAGTATAAATAGGAGCCCCTAAGCTTGCTTCCGTTTAAGATCACACTATGTGTTGATTTAAATATGTAGGAAACCTCCAGATTTGCCTTATTCACAAGTATGGAGCCCTAACCTGGTCCGGAATCATGTGTTACACAACAGGAAGGAAGAGCTGCTTCCTTTTTCTCTGCAGGGATTTAAAAGAAAAGAAATACATGGATTTAAACTTTTCCTTCCCAGCAAATTGGTCTCCACCTGAATGTGCTCATTAATCTTATTTAGACTTAGAAAGAAGTAGAGAGGCAGCTGCTTATTGTGTTTTAAAATCTAATCGAATTCACAATTCAATCGAGGTTTGTAGCTCAGCTTTAAAAAATAGTGGTGTTTTGTATACGTACTTGTGGGGAGGGGAGATGTCCTTTACCCAGGTGAATGTGCATTCATTGCAGTTATTCCGTTTGAGCTGAAAAATATGTAATTAGAAATCAGTGTGATTGAGTTCAGGTAGGCTGCAGTCCTGTCCTTTCTTAGAAAGTACTGTATGCTGGAGATTACATTGGTATTTCACTGGACTGGGGACAGAAAAAGGAACCTGCTTTTCAGAGTCACTCTTCATGCATGCTTTATATTTCTAGGAAACATCCCATTCAAGTTTCAGAAATAACAAAAGAAACTTCTTTTCCTTGTGTTTACTTATTGCAACAGTTTTTTTGGAGAACTGGTAGGCTAGGTTTTTCTTGCTATGGGGTTTCTAGACATAAAATTGCATCTCAGCTAAACTTGTCCCAATGAGGCTGGTATGAGAAAAAGAAACATTTACGGAGTGTATTTTCCTAGTAAGTTCAGCTTACTCTCTATAGATTTGAGACTTCAGAACAGACCGTATGAATCAGATAGCAAGAATAAACATTTAGATCAGAGTAATACAGAATTGAATGGCAACAGATACTTTCCTTATTCCAAAGTGGCCATCCTGGTACTCTTCCCCAGTCCCTTTAAGCAAAGCAAAGCGTGCCGCTTATGTACTGCCGCATAGCACTTCAAGCACTCTCTGGGTGGTTTACAAGTTAATTATGCAGGCTATACATTGCCCCCCCCCCCCCCCAGCGAGCTGGGTACTCATTTTACTGACCTCGGAAGGATAGAAGGCTGAATCAACCTTGAGCTGGCTACCTGGGATTGAACCCCAGGTCATGAGCACAGTTTTGGCTGCAGTACAGGGGTTTAACCACTGCACCACAAGGCTCTTTTGTGCCCTTTTTGCAAACATGTTTTATCATATTCTGTATAAATGCCAATAGCTGTGGAAATAATTAAGAAAAAGAATTATTATGAAGAAAGAGCCCTGCTAGATCAATCGAAGTCTGATTTAGACTGGTATTCTCTTCCCAGTGTGTGGCCAACCAGTGTATGAAAAGCCTACAAGCAAAAGCAGTCTGGAAAAGCATAGCTAAAAATGAGCCTCGTGGCGCAGTGGTTAAAACGCTGTACTGCAGCTAAAACTGTGCTCACGACCTGGGGTTCAAATCCCAGGTAGCCAGCTCAAGGTTGACTCAGCCTTCTATCCTTCCGAGGTCGGTAAAATGAGTACCCAGCTTGCTGGGGGGGCAATGTGTAGCCTGTATAATTAAAATTGTAAACCGCCAGGAGAGTGCTTGTAGCGCTATGGGGCGGTATATAAGTCCAATAAATAAATAAATAAAGCTTCTGGTCCATGCTTAGTTTCAAATATTTATAACTGTATGCTAATCTGAATTAAAGTGGACCATAGAATCAATGTAGTTGCTAAGTCAACATGTACGTGTTTTCTAGTGGCTGAAATCCTATTGCTTAGCATAGTAACTTGCAACTAGAGTTAGCACAGTAAGTCACAGTTTACAGAGGAACTGACTGGATAAAACCCTACTGATTCAATGAGCCTACATAAATTGCTACTACACTAAGTAATATGATTTCAGTCATTGATTCAGGGACTATTCTGGTGGGCTAACAATTAAATTTAGCCTGCCTTTAACCTTTCAAAGAGAATATTTTTTAAAGGTCACTTTCATTTATACCTTTTTTAGCTTGCAGCCAAAACATCTCCTCACCAGTTATTAGTTTAAGTGTTTAGTTTCAGTGCTCATGAATTTACACTGTTTTGAAACCTCATCTCATAATTTGTTGCTCATTTGTATAGTTTCAGAGGTTCCTTTTAATCTATATAGCGTGTACTGTCTTACTGCTTTCTATTAATATGTATAGGGAGAATCTCTTCCATCCAAATGAACATCCCATGAATATTTTGTTATTTATTCCATATAATTCAAATAGAATTATCAGAGGGAATTATTTTTAAATGGAAACAATTAATTGTGATATTAATGCACAGAGAAAAGAGAACAAGGATATTAAATATAAGAAAACATAAGAGAAATAAAGAAGGTGGATTAGGAATTCCAAATCTTTATTATTATGTAGCCTATCAAATCAGGCAGTTAGACTGTACAAGGAATTTACATAGTTACCACTTGCATTACCAAGGGGAGCCTTGGAAAAGCTCTCTGGAGTTCTTTTTTCTTTTTAGAAATAAGAAATATCCAACATGCATGGGAAATTGCTTTTCAAAACTACTTATAATAACTGGGATGAATGAAATATGAAATGATTACCATCTAGCTCAGTGGTCCTCAAAATTTTTGACATCAAAAAGCAAAGCGTGCTGCTTATATACCACCCCATAGAGCTTCAAGCACTCTCTGGGCAGTTTACAAGTTAATTATACAGGCTACACATTGCTCCCTCTCCCCCCCAAGCGAGCTGGGTACTCATTTTACTGACATAAGAAGGATAGAAGGCTGAGTCAACCTTGAGTTGGATACCTGGGATTGAACCCCAGGTTGTGAGCACAGTTTTGGCCGTAGTACAGCAGTATAACCACTGCGCTACGAGGCTCTCTCACCAGGGACAAGTTTAGTTGAAGACCATTCTCTCAAGGACCGGGGGGGGGGGCGGTACTTGTTATGCAGTAGGTTGTTGGAGGGAATTCATTACATGTATTGTGCCAGGACAGATGAGTGGTGGTAGGAGGTGAGCTGCAATTGAAGCTCTGCCTCCTGTCAGATCAGCAGCATTAGAATCTCATAGGAGCACGCTCCCAGGAGGTGGAGCTTTGCTTGCCGCTCACTTCCTGCTCACCACTCATCTGTCCCAGCAGCCTGTTCCTTCCAAGGCACCGGTCCAGGGGTTGGGGACCCCGATCTATGTAACTCATCCTTCACACCCTTTTAAAATCATCTTCTGGTTTTTAATGACAACTAATGGTTGTAGTTTGGGAGGAATGTGGCATATTCTATCTTTGTGACTCTTTTTTCAGGAAATAAACAAAAAATTAGGATACAACTTTGGTACAGCTCAGTTTCAAACATTCATATTTGTGGTTCCAACTTCACGAAATAATTCACTTTGTTAACCTACATCAAATTATCGAAGAGGTCAATAAATATTTTACACCAATGAAAAACATAATTTTATTGACTAATGACAATCGTAAGGGACTAATTCTAAGATTTAGGTAAAGGTTCCCCTTGACATTTAGTCCAGTCGTGTCCGACTCTAGGGTGTGGTGCTCATCACTGTTTCTAAGCCGTAGCGCCATCGTTTTTTGTTCATAGACAGTTTCTGTGGTCACGTGGCCAGCACAACTAGACATGGAACTCCATTTCCTTGCCACCATGGTGGTGCCTATTTATCTACTTGTATTTGCATGCTTTCAAACTGCTAGGTTGGCAGAAGTTGGGATAAGTGAGGAGAGCTCACTCTGTCACATGCATTCGATCTTACGACTGCTGTCTTCTTGCAGCACAGAGACTTCTGCTGTTCAACCCACAGCACCACCATATCCCTCCTAAGATTTATACCATATTAATTAATACATTATATGATAAAGCTAGGAGGCTTGAAGGAGTTCTGGGAAAAACTTTGTATTTGTTAGCAGGGATAAAGACTGTTGAATTTTAAAAAAATTAAATTAGAGTCAGTGACTGTGAGAAAGCAGTGCCTCAAAATCATGGTACTAGACTATTTGAATTGAATTATATAAACAAAAATCTGAATCCAGATTGTTGAAGAGGCTGCAAAGTAATTGGCACTGTTCTGGATAAAGATACTTAATAGAATCAGAAAGATAACATTAGAAAGAATTATCATGACCCCAGCATTTGGATTAATGAGTTTATGTTTGGATTCTAATGCATCATTATGCCACAAGGAAAGAATTGTCCTTTTATCTGTAGCAGCTAAACATGTGATTGCTCAGTCTTCAACAGGATAAATGTTTATGAGATTCACAACACATATATAATGGTACCTCACTAGACAACGACCTCATAAAATGACGAATGACATGACAATGAGGTTTTGCGATCGCTATAGCGATTCACAAAAGAGTATTTCCAATGGGCGATTTTCACTGGATGATGATTTTGTCTGTGTTTCGCGGACGGGTTTTTTGCAAGACGACGTTTTTACAGCTGATCAGCGGCTTCGCAAAATGGCTTCCCTATGTTTCCGGGACCCATGCTTCGCAGGATAGCCATTTTAACAGCTGATTGGCACTCGCAAAATGGCTTTCCTATGGGCGATCTTCGCAGGACGACGATGTATTTTCCCCATTGGAATGCATTAAATGGGGTTCAATGCATCGGTTTTTGCATGACGATGATTTCGCTAAACAGCGATTTCTGTGGAACGGATTATCATCATCATGCGGGGCACTACTGTATTTTGTAAGACTTGGCTCCCTTTATTTAGTCCTGTAACAACCATACAGATTCTTTCAGTGACAAAACCCCCCCCCCCCCAATATTCCCATGTTAATTTGTGGAGAAACATTGTGTAATATTATCTGATGCTATTAATATATAAAATAGCTTGGAGAAATGTAATAACTTTCTGTTTTTATATAGTAAATATGAATGAGTAAAACAATAAATAAGGATAACATTGGAAATCAAAGAAACAGTATTCTACTAAACATCACAGTACATAAAATAGTTGATTCTGAGATACTTATTATTTGCAGATTTTCTTAATGGTGACAGTGATGCTATGGATAAGAAAAATATTAATATCTCCGCAAAGAAGCCATCTTTTTTTGAAATATTCAAAGCACAATGCAGTGAATCAGGTACCAATTAAATTTATAAAATCTTGATTTCTGCCGGGATCTATATTTTTGGTCTTAATTGGGTGTTACTTTTAAACTCCTATCTCTCCTCATCAGGGTTTAGTTGATCTGAGCAGCAGTTCAAATTCTCTATTTGCCATGTCCATACATAGCTCTGTTGGTTGGACCATCTGACTTTTGAGCTGGGGCTGGGAGAAGGGATGGGAGTTTTGAATTTTTTGGACTACAGATCCCATGGTTCCACATTCTAGGAGTTCTATGCACCACCTACAGATTGGGTTCAACTAGTGTCCAGTTCAGAAAGAAAGCTTCTAGCTAGCGCTGGGCGGGAACAGGAAATTTGGATGGAGCTAGGCCTAGCTCAGCCTCAAAGCCTTCTAGTTCAAGCCTTTTTGCCCAGGTGAGCCACATTTAGGTGTGTGTAAGTCCGGTAGAATTCCTACAGTGGGGAATTATGGAATTTGTTGTTCAAGAAATCCCAAAATTCTGCCCCCTGGTCAGGAGTTTGAATCTCAGCTGCCTCCCAGGAAGGAGCAGGGCAGCTGAGCTCACATGGAACACAGGTAGCTGATATGTTAAATGCTGTGCCATTTGTGGAATCTGGAATAAGCTGTGTGGTATTATAACCTAGAACAGTGGTGGCAAACCTTTTTGGGCTTGCGTGCCCAAACTGGGGGGGGGGGATAAATCAGTGGGTGGTGTACCACGGCAGCAGCGGAACCGGAAGTGGTGGCGGAAGGGGGAATTCTGGCACGGAGGTGCCTCAAGACCCCACTCCAGATCCGCTGCCAGCACCAGCTGTTCCGGATGCGCCTGTTGAAGCACCAGCAGGGTGGCTGCAGCCACCTTCTCAGGTTTGGCTGCGTGGGGTGGAGCAGAGTAGTGATCTGGTGACTTATGGCTCGCGTGCTGTCAGAAAGGGCTACACGTGCCAGCTGTGGCACACATGCCATAGGTTCGCCATTGCTGACCTAGAACCTGGTACAGTATCATAAATAATATATTCCTTTTTTCTTAGACCTAGGACCAATAAGTCTCAACTGGTTTGAAGAACTCAGTTCAGAAGCTCCACCTTATTCTGTTAAAATAACAGAGGACCATGAACATAAAACTGACCATTTGGATCAAAGTACTTTTAAAACACCACGGGCGAAGCTGTCTGCAAGTAGCCTAACAGCATCAACTCCAATGATTTTTAAAGAACAGAATAAAGCTGTACAACTATTTTCTTCTCCTATAAAAGAAGCTGGCAAGAGCAACACAGAAACAGGTGAAATGCATGTATGATTAAATATGTACTGTATTAGAGATAGAGATGGCGATATTCATATACGAATACCTCTGTGTAGCTGGAATTAACGAGGGTTGGCCCCCTAGGGGCCAGACTGTCCACTCATGCATCCGCCAGTGGCCTTGCTCATCCTTCCAATCACTCCTTGAGCCCCATTCTCTTCCTGCTTGGCTAGCCACTCCAGGCAAGGGGAGGGAGGACAATTCTCTCTGCACGGCTGCTGAGTGGCTAGCCAAGCAGGAAGAGAGCGGGGCTCTGGGAGAGACTGGGAGGATCAGCAAGGCCACCAGCGGATGCGTGAGTGGATGGTCTGGCCCCAGGGGGCAAACCCTCGTTAACTGCAGCTGAGCAAGAATATCGTATTCGTATATGAATACCCCCATCTCTGCTTAGAAACTTGTGAATCTGTGGCCATAATACAATTTTTAAAAAACTAAAAGAGGGTGAACTGCTGGATAGCTCAGTGGCTTAGATATGGAAATCCAGTTTCCACAGTGTCTCCTTAATAGGGACTTGATGATCCATAGGGTCCCTCTAGCTCTGCATTTGTTGTTGTTGTTGTTGTTATTATTATTATTATTATTCTCAAAGTGCTGTGTTATTCAACAATGTGTTTATGAAAATATTTCCTTCATCAGGGCAACTGATACAGCTTTTTTACATTCCATTGGCATTCAAGACAGCTACAGCAGTACAGTGGTGCCCCGCATAGCGAGGTTAATCCGTTCCGGATTAACCCTCGCTATGCGGAATCGTCGCTAAACGGGTAGGGAAAATGTATTGAAACGCATTAAACTTAGTTTAATGCGTTCCAATACCTTGCTTACTTACCCGTTCAGCGAGGATTCCCCTTGCCGGCAGCCATTTTCGCGCCCTCGCTAAGCGAGGGCAGGGCGTGAAAACGGCTGCCGGCAGCCATTTCCGGGCTTCCGGCGGCCATTTTGGAGCCGCCGAACAGCTGTTCGGCGGCTCCAAAATGGCTGCCGCAATACCTGATCTTCGCAATGCGGGTTTTCCCCATTGCGAAGATCGGGTATGTTTCCTTATAGCGATCCCGAAAAAGGGATCGCTATACGGAAACATCGCTATACGGTGCACTCGCTAAGCGAGGTAGCACTGTAATATGAACAGATCTTCTTTAATGCACAAGTAGTATAATTTGACACTGTGAGTGGAATCTTTAACAAATGTATTCCATAGTTTGTGTTCAACCTTCATACTGCAACATATTGCTACACATCAGGTGTCCTGTACTTCTAAATAGCATTTAAGTTAGAAAGCTAGATCCCTTGTACCTGAAGGTTTGAGGCTACTGCAGCAGACTACATAAAAATGTTTCTTTGGCTTTCAGGGTTTCTTTCAGGGCCTGAAAATAATGGATGAAATCCTGTTGCTTAGCATAGCAATCACAGTGTGGCAGGCACACTGAATCATTTGAACTTACGGAGGAGCTGAATCACTAAATCCCACTGATTCAATGGGCCTAGTCTAGTTGCAATTTACCATACAGTATGTTACCCACCATATGGTACTTATGGGGACAATAGCAGTTTTTCTTCCTGCCAGTGTGTCGCCTAGATTCTTCCCTAGATTCTTTAGTCGCCTAGATTCTTCCCACTGCAATAAGAGCAAGGTTGTCCTCTGACTCATTGCATGTTGCTGCTCCTCACACTGATTTGATCTTTCTGAATCTCTTTTTCTTCTTCCTAAACATAAAGTCTCAGCCATATGTCCTGCACATGTTCTTTGCAAGTATGTAACATTGTCTAGTAGGTCTCCCAGAAACGCTGCTGATGTTATTTCCACTAGAATGCTTCAAACACGTTAACAGTTTTCTGAGGTCTAAGGCTGCACCTGTATGTCAGTGGGCCCATTTTTTATTTCAAATAGCACAATTTAATTAAAAAGTCATCTTGCACCCCTCTAGTGATTGTTTTTAAATTGAAAAAATGGGGTTCAGGATGCTAGAGGCCAATTATACTTGGCAAATTTGCTCCCAGCGGGCATAAGAGGACTCGGGGGAGGGGCAGGCACGTGCTGTCTGTGGGCCACATGTCGTATACTACAGCCTGGAACTGCAACAGACAAACAATATAACAGTATGAGACTGTTCTGTTGCTATTAAGGGAAATGTCATTAGTACTTCCAGAAGAGTTCCAACAAGAGGCGCCTCGACTTACGATACAGTGGTGCCTTGACTTATGAATGTCCCTACTTACAATCATTTCGAGTTACGTCCAGCTCTGGCTGCAAAATTTTGCTTCTACTTGTGACTGTAGCTTCCAGTTACGAACAGAAAAAGGCAGGGAAAAAAGGTGGAAAATTTAAATTGCTAACTGTAGGTGGCGTTGAGGCTGCTTCCTTGTAGCTCTTTCGCCCCAGCAGTTAGAGAGTGTGCCACTACGATGTGTGTCATTGTAGGAGGCTTGGGACTGCCTCGCTTCTGCTTCTGAGTGAGAGCATGTGTGTGTGTTTGCAGGGAGGCTTCGAGCTGCCTGGTAAGGTAAGGTGCTGTTTTCTACTTTTTAAAAACTGTTCTGGTTGTTTTTGCAGCATGGTTTTGGGCTGGGGGGTTATGTTTCTGTGCTGTGATGGGTCTTGGGGGGGTTGGTTGGTTGTTGTTTTTCCCCATTTCTGATGGGTCTTGGGGTTTTTTGTTGCTTTTTGGAGTGTTTTCCCCCCATTTCTGATAGGTCTTGGGGGGTTTGGTTGTTTTTTTGGTTTTTACCCCCATTTCCAATGGGTCTTAGGGGTTTGTTATTTGGCTTCCCCCATTTCTGATGGGTTTTGGGGGGTTCCCCATTTCCGATGGGTCCTGGGGAGTTTGTTTTTTGGCCTTTCCCCCATTTCTGATGGGTCTTGGGGGATTTGGTTGTTTTGGGGGGGGTTTCCCATTTTTGATGGGTCCTGCATGCTTCCCTTGCTTTTTCCTTTGTTTTCTTTGCATTTCCGACCTGGCCCCTTTGTTCTCTGTGCATTTTCAATCTGCTGCATTTGTTTTCTGTGCATTTCCAATGGGTCTTGCACGCTTGATTGCTTTTCTCCCCCTCCCTCCCGGCTGGAAGGGATTAATCCAATGAGTCTTGCAATGTGTGTGTGTGTGTGTGGTTTTTTTCTTTGGCTGAAACAGATTAATTGCATTTCAGTGCATTCCTATGGGAAATGGTGCTTCGACCTACGACTGTTTTGACTTATATCAATCTTCTGGAATAGATTATGGTCATAAGTCGAGGCACCACTGTATATAGAATTTGTGGCAGTAGCCTCTCTCAGAACTTGCTGTCCCAAGGAATCCTTGTGACACACACACTGTACATATAACTTTTTTCTTGGTTTTTTTTCATACTCAGAAGAAAAAGGGTATAAGAATGGCAGGGAGGTGAGAGGGTTGGCTCCAAGGAAGCTATACAGCAGTGGTCCCCAACCTTGGGCGTCCAGATGTTGTTGGACTTCAATTCCCAGAAATCCTGGACAGCGGAGGTGGGGGTGAAGGCTTCTGGGAGTTGCAGTCCAAGAACATCTGGAGGCCCAAGGTTGGGGACCACTGCTATACAGGACAGTACTATTTCACTGTTGCTATGAGCTGTCTAGGGGAAATAATGCCATTAGCACTTCTAGGAGACTTAATCAAGCATATTGTAGTTTTGTGAAATCCCATGTAGTTTGGAAAGAAACCATCAGAAACAAATATATCAGAAATGATTTAGGAACGTATGGGGGCTGGCTATCAATATACCTCCTCAGGACTATAGTAATGGCACTTGTAATGTTCAATGTGCTTGTTTACTCTCTGGTCACTGAAAAACAAAATGACTTACTCAGCAAGGCAGTATGAAGAATGTGATATGTTGCTTTTTTAAAAAGTAACATTTGAAGCTTACTTTTTTGTTCACTTGTTTTCTTGTAGATGGAAATTTTAATGAAACTTGGAGGATGAGGGTACAAGTGGATCAATCAAGTGATACAGCAGATCCTTCTAGTTCCTGTCTCCTTGCAAGGTACATAATAACTGCATTTTTAAAGATTCTCTTGCCAGGATTTTAAGTCTACATTAGCTGCAACAGTGCAAACAACCAACTCCAAAACAACTGCTAAGGCAGGACCTTATTCTTGGGCAAAATGCAGAGCCAAAAGACAAAATGGATGCGACAGTACCATTTGTACTTGCTAATTAACATGAAAATCAACATTGTGGCATTATGCTATTGGAAGTTGTCATACACATGATGTAGAATTCAGTGCCTGTATGGAAACATTGCACTTAAATACGCTCACAAGTGTTGGTTTTTAATTTTTTAAAAGTCTGGCTTCTACACTAGGTGAGAAAATACACAAACTTTCTCTTTTTGAGCATTTTAACTTTAAAAAATCCAGCTAGCAAAATTGTAGATTTCTTTACTATTTATTACTATAATTTTTAAGAAATGTAAAGGTTATCGATGGAGGTAAGTAAATTCTGAAAACAAAACGACTGGCATGTAATTGATTGTCTGTTCTGTAATAATTCTACATGATAAAATGGCTCTTGCTGAGCATCTGGTCTATTCCCACCAAAGTCAACATTCAGATCCACACAGATGTTAATCAGTCCTACAATATCAGGTGTTCTCAGATGATTCCCTGGGTTTTGTGAAGTTTTATATGGTTTTGATCATATGTCTAAATGTTTCAAGAATATATTTTTAAAGACGATAATGTTTGCTTGATATTTGTTAAATATGTTTTTCATTTAAACTTGTCAATTATTATTGCTTTGGTTTCTTATTTCAGTCCTGCCTTTGTAAGAGAAACGTGTGGAACACCACAGGGTGCCAAATCTGGTACATATTCTTACTTCATTTACTAGATTGATAGTAGATTTAGAAGTAGCAGCTAGTTTTAGAAGAGGGTGCTAGCATACCAGGCAAATACAAAAGAAAATTTTTAAAAAAGACAAAAACATTGTGGCATCTTAAAGACTAACTAACTACTATAAAAGTAGTCTTTAAGGTGCCACAATGTTTTTTTCCCTTTTATTTGTTTGTTTGTTTATTTATTTATTTCCTGATATACTGAAGTAGTTTCATTCACTGCTTTGAAAAATGTGTTTTCTGTGTCAAAATGGGCAGGCAATGGTTGGTTTTGAAATACACTGGCTTAGTGTAGTAAATTGTACTGAATCTCCATTCATCCATTGGATGAATGGAAATTCAGTGAGTAAACCACTCCATTAAGTTTAATTGATTCAAATGGGCCAACTCTTAACTGCAACTTACTATGCTACAAATGGATAGGTTTGAACCAGCGGAACTTATGGAGGAGTTATCTGACCAAAACGTCATTGATTCAGTGGAACTACTCTAGTGTGATTTACTATGTTAAATAACAGGATTTTTGTCACTGAAAATAAAAATAGAAATACAGTGGTACCTCGACTTACGAACGTCTCCACTTGAGAATGATTCGAGTTACGAGCGGCTATGTTCGCAAAAAGTTGCTTCGACTTGCAAATGGAGCCTCAACTAATGAATGAAAAGAAAAAAAACTTTTCCTGCCCCTTTTTTACCAAGTTTATCTTAGGTCAAAAGGAGAAATTTTTAAAAAAATTCGCCCCTAGTGGTAGAGTACGGATTAACCGGCTTTGCATTAGTTCCTATGGGAACTAATGCATCTACCTACAAACAGCGCCTCAACATACGAATGAAAAACAGCCTGAACAGATTAAATGGTTTTCAGTGCACTCCTATGGAAAAGTTTGCCTCGACTTACGAACTTTTCGACTTACGAATGCCGTTCCAATACGGATTAAGTTTGTAAGTTGAGGTACCACTGTAGCTGATTATACAATTACTCTTTTGTTCAACCAGAGGCCAGCAAAAAACTTTAAACTTTTTTTTCATATTGTTTAAGTTTTCATAATTGCCCAGCACTGGCTTCTGTAAATGTTCATATTGTTTCTTGAAATAAACTGGTGATAAGGCACATTATTTAGACTTAAATAGTGATGTTAATGTTTACTTAAGTGTAAATCAGCAGAACATGAAAACAAGAAACAGATATAACGTAAACAGGTTGCTTCCAGACAGGATAAGGATATTTTTGTTAACTGGCTGGACAAGCTTGGTTGGACAATGGCAGGGTAAATATTTTAGGATTTATGCTTCCAAGGATATTTTGTCAATAACTGATAAATACTTGTAGAATATCCTAGATATATTTTATGCTATGATCAATTTTATTAATACTGCATATTGTTTATTTATGCAAGAAATAGTAAGAATGTAGCTAAATTGGATGGGGATCGAGAAAAGACTAAATACTGTTTCTAGTTGACATTTTACTGTATTAAATTAATTATTCTATTATTCTCAATGTTTTCAACATTAAACAGTGTCTCTTTAGATTTTTAAATCTGGCTTTTGATTTTTGAAGAATAATATTCTTAAGATATAGTTACTACTACTGATACTTTTTTGATTTACTTCTTCTGTAAATAAAGTCTATATTCTTCAAATAAAGAGACATAATTATTTTAGCCTGAGTTTCATGTAGCACATTTTTCTGCCCATAAGAGGGTTGTTGCATTTATTAAAGGATATCAAGCAAAAGCAAAGAGAAGAATAATGCCTGCTATGGGACAGTCTTCTTTGGTCCCATGGAATCTACATGTCAGCAGGCTGCATGTCAGAGCTAAGGAAAAGCTGATGTGTAGGACATCTGACATTTATATATTTTAATAGCCTATGTTCAATCTTAAAATAATTTAATATCTCACTTGCTGTTTTTTAGTGCTAGGACGAAGCTTGTTGGGTACACCAAATCTTTTTGAGGTAATTGCTTTTTTCCTAATATATTTATAGATATGAGAATAGCACTACCTTAGCTTTAAAACAACATGAAGGCATTGTTTGATGTATTTTAGTTTCAAACACCAAAATGCATTTCTGAGAGTTTGGGAGCAGAAGCAGATCCTGACATGTCTTGGTCGAGTTCACTAGCAACACCCCCTACACTTTCTCCAACAGTCATAATAGGTAATGACAACAATTATTCTTTTATGCTGAGTCTTGACACACAGAGAATGGCAAGAAGGGTGGGTGGGTTCAGTAGTGTTATTTTCTCCTCTAGTGGAATGCTCTACCCAGAGAGATTTGCTCAATATCTTATGTCTTTTCAGTAATAGACAGTCTTCATTATTCTCCTAAGTTCTTTAAAACAGCTTGTCTTCCATTCTTTTTTATATTTATATTTTAATGGCTGACATCCAGTAGTAATTAGTAGATAGATTAAGCCAGTTCAATTGGGATATTTGTTGTGTCAACTCTGTAAGCTCCACTAATTCAGTGAGCTTTTTCTAGTTGCCATTTCTTACTGGATTTCAGTTGGTATATTTTAAAAATTAATATTAGTATTAGTTTTTACTTTAGATAGTAGTTGGTTATTTTTAGTCCTAATAAAACTGTTTTTGCTCTCTTTATGCAATTCCGGTTTATATTGTACATTAGGTCTTTCTCTTCAGTCAACCTTTTGGCTGCTGATTGTGCTGCAAAGGGATGTTGAATTTTTCTTTAAAAGTTTTGATCTGTGTGTCTCCAAATTTAAAAAAAATGTTTTTATGGTTTTTTAAAATATTGTATGGCTGAAATTGTGTTGGTAAAAGGAGTAAAATAGTGTCAAGTTAAGAAATCTCTGTAGACATCTGTTGTATGTTGAGTCATGACTAATTCTTGTTGATCTAGTCTTGTTGATTTCAATGCAGCTTCTCTAAGTGTAAGTAAATCTGGGTTACCCTCTGAAGCTTAAATCTTATAAAGCTAGTAGGGCTAAAATGTAATTGCAGTGGATTACACCTCTTGTACAATAAAATGTACTGAACATCATTTTGTACTCATTGAGAAGATGCAGACTTTGTAGCACAATAACATTTCTGGATAAAAACTGTTATAAATATATTTTAAATATCTCTTCATATTAAATGGCTTGACAGAGGACTAAATGTTTCGATTAAGATGTATAATTAAGCTTTAATGTGAATTGCATAATCACTGCAAATTTGGTTCCTGATCATTTGAAATTTCAGAGAGAGGGAATAATTCACTTTCTGGAACAAAGCAGCATAATGAAAGGATTGAATTGGTGAGTTGCTTTAAGTAAATAAAATGCTGTATTCCATCAGTTTTTGCAATTGGATTGCTGCCTTCAACTAATACTTCTCTCCTTTATGATTTACAGATCATGTGTAGCCTTTTTTCTAAGTATGGTAGAAGTCTCAAGAAAAATAGTATGAATAGGGAATCTGCATCAAGAATTGAAAGTTTCTGTGCAGAATCTGACTGTAAAACTCACAGTAAGTATTATTTCTTTACTAGTTATTATTTTTTACTACCTATTGGCTGAAATCCTGTTGCACAATTATGCCTGCACAGAGGGAATGAACATTGACTGTGGTAAACTGCAGCTTATTGCAGCTTTCCGTTTGCAATTGCAATTTGACTGTGAACAGCTCACACGCAATGTGCCAAAGTAGCATGCCTTCCAAAATCACAAAGGGAAGCATTCAGTCTGCCCCTGACATTAATCCTATTGTGCAGGTGGACTCCACCTGACATGATTTCGACTATTAGCTACTTACAGTGGTGCCTCACTTGACGTCGATAAAACCCATTGAAATGCATTGAAAACCAGTTCAATGCGTTCCAATGGGCGAAATACCTCATAGTGCAGCGAAGATCCTCCATACAGCGGCCATTTTCCGGTGCCTGTTAAGCGAGGAATCTGTCCTAAACACATCGGGGAGCCATTTTGCACAGCAATGCTTTTGAGAGCCGCCAATCAGCTGTTTTAAAATCGTCATTTAGCGAAGAATTGGTTCAGGAAGCAGGGAACCGATCGTCATAAAGCGATTTTTCCCCATTTAAACATTGTTTTGCGATCGCAATAACCTCATTGTAAAGTGGATTTGTCGTGGAGTTGGATAATCATCAAGCAGGGCACCACTGTATTTGCTCTTTGTTTTTGATTATTTGATAAATAAATCATGTTTCTTTTGTGGAGAATGGCTAACTATATGAACCTACTGTATCTACACTGTCATGGTTCTCATATGAGTTTGCACTTCTCCCTTCACTGATGCTGGGGCATCAGACGCCTGTGTTGATAAAAATCTGTATAACTCTTATGTTCCCAATTAGAGGTTTTGTATTTGGAGCAAGTAGACCACACCTTCAGTGGTGAACTCAGGTTCTAGGTGGCCAGGAGCACAGTATTTATTAGCTATTTATTTATTCAGTATTTATTTATGTATTGAAAAGAATCCATGTATAGCTCAAACCATGCAGTTCAAATCCATGCAATTCAAGGGAGAAGTCTATGTATTTGATTATTATTTGAAAATATGTGGTCAGTAAACTAATAAAGGCCAGAACTCAAAGAGCTGCCAAGGTCCACACTTTAGATTTGCATTAGTCCAATGACATTTTATGTTATTTTCAATTTATTTGTTTTCAAACAGTTAACATGCCTCCATATGTGTTGTACTATGAACTGCTGTTTTAGTGCAGTTTGGCATGCACCATGGGAACTACTGAACCCTCTGGGATACTTTCACAGTCCTTTGATTGTATACATACATGTTTTAGATTAGTCAAATGCCAACCTTATTTAGAAATGCTGTATTTGGTACACAGAATCCAAAGGACAAATGAAATGTTGAATTAAATTTCTTAATAGAGCATTGCTTTTTATACTTAAACTGTTATAATTCTTTACAGATTTTAAAGTATTATTAAATGGATCTTCTGGTAAGAACATGCCTCTCAGTAAGTTAGATGGTTGCAAAATGGCACCAGATAATCCAAAGGATGGAGATATGTATGACAGGATAAAAAGTGATACTTCTGCATGTCTCTGCAGCAGCAAAATTTTGCTAAGAAAAGTAAAAACAGCCCAACAGAGTAAGAACATGAGTTTTGATAAAACAAAATGTGATGAATCTCAGGAAAACAATGAAGCAATTACAGATTCTAAAGACAGAAGTATAGCAAAATATGAAAAAGAGTTAATTTCTTCCAAATGTGATTTTCAAAAAATGATGACTCCAATTAACAGACCACAAAAGCATTCTGAAAATCAGAAGAGTATAGTGAGAGAGGAGGAAATATCATCTTTGCCGAGTTCATGGTCTCAGTTGGACTTGTCTGATCTTCAAATAACACAGCTTGAAAAAGAGGCCTCATTGTGTACTGGTTCCTCATTTGACAGTAATGAACCATCTGTTTTGAAAAAATATATTGGTGCCAAAACACTGGAGTCATTTACGCTAAACACATCAACTCATATAGAAGGTCAGAAGTTACTGAACATCAGCTTTCCAGAAAAAGTGCCACCTCCTGAAACCTCTCCATCAGCTGTAGCTATTTTGAGCAAGAAATGCCCACCGCTGGTGGAAGTCTGTAAGCCTGAGGAAGCTTCTTTTGTAAGTGTTTCAGAGGGTGATTCTTTCTCAGTAGAAAACACAACTTCAGCAGATCTTTCAGAAGTCAATAGCAGTTGCTGTAGTGATTACTTAGGAGAAAATTGTAAAATGCCATGTGGCCCTCTTCAGGTTAATATTTCATCTGCAACTGCTAGAGATGGCAGAGGACTCACAAAGTCAGGCTTGAATGCCATGAGCAAAATTTCCAGTTTGAAAAGACGTCCTAAAAAGTTTATTTACACCATAAATAATACTGCTTATCAGAAAGAAGGAATAATGCATAGAGATGGATCTTCAGCTTGTCTTCCAGTCTGCCCGGATTTAAAATCTTGTCTCTCTGAAGTTTCTGAATCACTCATCAAGAATGATGGTATGTTGTTTATATTTCTTTGTGTATTAGGTATCAGAACCCAAACACTAGCATGTAGTTGGCATGCCTTTGTTGTATAAGGCACTTAATTGCACTGTATTCAAAAGGCCCATCCAAATTAATTATATTTATATATATTTATGTGAATTAGATATTGCTGATGGTAGTTATTTTTCATGACATGTATATAAGAATCTTAGGGAAGTGTTACAGATATTGATTGAAAAGGACATAAATTAGAGAAGAGTGTATTCTGAATGAAGATAGTATGGACAACAGAAGACAGGCAGCATAGGAAGAAATTGACTAGGGTAAGAAAGGGATGTTACTGTATGTATTATAGAGGCTTCAGGAGAGAAGAAGCAGTTTGGTTAAGATCACTTAATCATTTATGTATATAATTGTTTTCTGAATTTATCCACAACCTTAAATGTATAGCAAAAATAGAAAAGAAGTAGATGAAGTATTTCTGGCAAAAAACAGGCTGAAATCCAGTAGTAGCTCACAAGTAGAATTAGGCCAGTTGAACCAATAGAATTTAAAGAATTGACTTACCAAGTCTTCACTGGTTCAATGGTCCTACTGGAATTGGAATTTCTATTTACTATTGAATTTCAGCCATTAAGTACCATGTTTCCGTGAAAATAAGACAGGGTGTTATATTAATTTTTGCTCCAAAAAACGCATTAGGGCTTATTTTCAGGGGATGTTTTATTTTACAGTCATGTCATTTTCTTCTGGTTGCTGCACAATGGTGGAGGGTGGGGTTTCACTTAATCGGGGCTTATTTTTGGGGTAGGGCTTATGTTACAAACTTCCTGAAAAATCATACTAGGGCTTATTTTCAGGTTAGGTCTTATTTTCAGGGAAACAGGGCATTAACTACACAATTGCTCCCAATCAGAAGATATTCTGGGGGAAAATGTTTTGTGGATAAAAAAGTAATACCAGAAGAAGCCAGAGTGAGAGGATGTGTTTAATAATTGTATAATGTGTGTCAATTCCTTACAGGGCAAATTGAAAAAAATTCAGATATTAAGCATTCTATTGAAGAGAAACCAGAATTAGAGGACAACAAAAATTATATTCTTACTAATGGTTTTTATGAAACTCCATGCAACAAAAGTATTAGCACAGAAAGTGATTTTACCTCAGTTTCTTTCCTGAAAGACAACAAAAAAGAAAACACTGGTCCCAGTCATATGGCCGCTAATCATCCAATAGAGAAAAGTGAAAACAAGTTCGGTGTGATTAATCCAAAGGAGGCTTCAGATAGTGAGAACAGTGGAAATTATTTCAGTCTCACAAATTTTAGTACATTGCCAGAAGCAGATCTTGAGGAATCTGCATCATCAATACAAGCATCAAAAAAAGGAAATAAACAAGCAGACCTGGAATTAATTACACAACATTCTTTCTCAGTCTGCACTCAAATGCCTCAACTTGGGCATCAGTCAAAGAAAGTGCTCAAATCTGCTACAGATGAATTTTCTGAACTTATAATACCATCAAAAAACTTAAAGACTTCACAACTTCTTCTCTTAGACTCAAAAGAAAATGCCAGTGCTAGCAGGCAGAGCTTGTTAGAATGTATAAATCACAGCAAAACACAAAACTTCAGCGGTTTCAAAACGGCATCTGATAAACAAATAGAACTATCTGATAACATCATTAAGAAAGGGAAATTGCTGTTCAAAGACATAGAAGATCTGTTTGTCGAGGATTTTCCTAGTGATGAAACACAGAATATTTCAAATCAAAATACAGAGACACATCCTGAGGTTTTTTCACTTGGGAGAAATGAAATTAATGAGAACCCATCTAATTTGTCACTTGTTTCTGATTCATTGGTGAATTGTGCTCAGTTCAGTGATACCCAAAACATTCCTCCTGAACGTGACAACATTTCTTCTCAGATTATGCTTAAAAATCAGCAGTTTGGTGGGAGACCACATTTAACAGCAAGTCAAGAAGCTGAAGTTGCTGAACTCGCTAACATACTGGAAGAAAGTGGAAGTCAGTTTGATTTTACACAGTTTAGAAAACACAAGACTCTTGTATGTGGTAATGCTTGTGAGCTGAGTGGAACTTTTGATAAAAATGGTGTGAATTCTGAAGTTTGGACAGATATTGATTTTGAGGAAAGCACTGAAGAAAAAACTCAAAGAAGCAATCATGTATCTCCTAATATACATATCAGCATAGCTAAGGAATCCAATATGCATATACAAAATGGAGAAGAGATTATATCGACAAATTCAAGCAGTAAACAAAACAGACATTTAGTTCCGATCATTTCAGCACCTTTGCAGTGTGATATTTGGAGCTTCGGTTCACCTGGAGGCAAAGAGATAAACAGAGCTGCAAAATCAGGCAGTGATGTGAAAGAAGTAGATGAAATGCTTGAGCCTTCTCAGAAAACAAATTTTCAGACTGATTGTTCAAACAGATATAATAGTTGGTGTAACTATGTGAAAAAAGGAGACATTGTGGTGCATCAGAGAGATAAAGCAAATCCTGATTGTACGACTAAAAATAATTCAGAAGATACAGTCGTCTCTATGCAAGAAACTATAGATAAGTCAAAATATCTAAACTGTAATAAAAGCAATATCATCCAGATTACTCATACTACAGAACTTAACCTAAAAATTGTTAAAAAATACTCTGTTCATGTTACAGGAAGTGATCTGTCATCTACTGAAAAGAAGTACAACCTGCTAAATGCTCATTTTGTAAATTGTGGAGAAACTCAATGTAATTACAATTTGCAGGAAACTTTGTCTGACCTGACATGTTTAACTGAAGTTGCTAAAACTGAAAAAGAGTCCATTGTGCATCATGCAGATGAAAAAGTAAACCTTAACTGTAATCAAGAAGAAGGAATAAATAATCCAGAAAGTGGTTATTTATTACAGAATGTTCATTTTGTTGCTGATAGGGAAACAGTTGCAGAAAGGAATAAAATGTATCATTCATTGGCTGGCTTCCATGCAGAAGAAGAACTAGGTAACACATTTTCTTGTAATGGAATAACAGGTGCTGAAAGTCCGAAAGGAGCAATCACTTCTGTGACAAAGAGGACTGTGTTAAATCAAAATGACTCCTTTTGTGGCACAAACTATAAAGAAGCCTCTGAAACCAGAAAAGAAATGCAAATTAGCGCAAAGGGTTTTCAGACAGCTAGTGGTAAGCCTGTTATAATTACTGGTGAATCTTTAGCTAAAGCAAGGCACCTTCTTTCAGAAGAAACTCTTTTCCTTCAGAGGCAGGATACTGTTGGTAGCCTTACCATACCTAGTCTTGAGACTCCAACAAAAGAGAAAAGAGATGAGAAAATAGACAAGTTGAGGAAAGAGTTTAGAAAAGGAGCTGAACAACAAAGAGAAGTTCTACATTCTGACAGGAATTTTGAAAAGCCTTTGAATCTGTTGCCAACCACAGTTACACAGACAGAGACGCTTGAAATTCCAAAAGAACATTGTTTGAGTCTGACTGTATCTGAGGCAGATTTGGTATTTCATACCCAAAGGGAGAAAAGGTATACTGCAAATGAAGGATTATTGGGAAAGGACTATCTGCCACATTTATCAAGGAAAAATTGTATTTCGCAATCTGTATTTATTGATTCTGGTGTTCAGCATTTGTCTGTTGCAGAAGGCTTGGATATTGCTGCAAAGCAAGATCTTGACCACCCATCATCGAGATATACAAATAATGTATTCATTTCCAACATTAAAGAGAGTCTTGATTCTTTGGATTTGCCTGTTGGTACTTCTTTAGAAGCTAGTTACCTGGATTTAAATAATAAGCATTCTACATTGAACCATTCTCATCACACATGCAGTGAGACAGATTCCCTCCCAGAGAATTTGACTTGTATTTCTGAAGAAGCAACTTCAAAAAGCTTTAATGCAGAAAAGGATTTCAGTCTTTTTGGAGAAACTGATCTAATTGAAAACTCAACAACAAGGAAATGTACCTTAAAATTGCAGGATACCAACACCATACAAAAATATGCTGCTCCTGAAACAACAGCCTCATCTTCTAGACTATTGAAAGCTAAACCAGGTACATTCAGTACAGCAAGTGGTAAAACTATTGAAATTTCTCGAGAAGCTCTGAACAAGGCCAGACAGTTGCTTCATGAAGACTGTTATAAATCTGCGGAACAGAACATGACATCTCAGTCAGAAACAAAGAAACATAATATCTTAGAAAGTTGTTCCGATTCTTCCGACAGTAGAAAGCATGTTAGTTCAGATTATTTAAGTCTAGAAAAAATTTCAGTGGAAAAATCAGTAGAACCGCATGGTCCTAGAGCCAAAGACTATTGTGAAAATGATCAAGCATTGCCATCCACTGCTTCCATCTTAATGGATACTATGCTTAAATCAAGTTTTCAGACCCCAAATCTTCAAAAGAGTGACAAATGTTTTGATACTTCTCCCTCTATGAAGCTGACCTGTACAAAGGCAAACATTTCCACAGATAATAATATGTTTTTTAGCACAGCAAGTGGAAAACCTGTCAAGTTATCAGAGGAGTCATTAAGAAAAGCCAGAATACTTTTTTCTGAAATGGAAAATGATTCACCACTTCATCAGAGTCATGTATCTGATGGTAATTACAGTTATGATGAAGTATCTTCTGCAAAGAATAAAGCAACTCTTAGGGATAACAAACCACTCATGACTCAAGGAAAAAGTGTTCAAAATATCAAAGTAAATTCAAATATTCCTTGCGGCTTCAGCACAGCAAATGGAAAACAAGTCTGTATTTCTCAGAAAGCTATCCAGAATGTTAAGGGACTCTTAAAAGAATTCACTGATGACATTGCCGATAATGGTGTCTTTGCTGATCAACAGAGCTTGGGGCAAGGTCATCTTTCAACTATAAAAGCTCCTGCTGAGGATCCTAAATTGGAAGACCAGCTATATTCAAAATCTAAGCCACAGGATAAAGATAATGGTCTCAATTTGACCATAAAGAATCCTAATGAAACGATCTGTAAAAACCTGTTTATGTACAATTCACATAATGAAGAATATAAGCAACAAACAGGATTGGAAGAAAGTTCTGTATGTTTGAAAGAGATCAAGCCTTTGAAGACAGCCCAAACATGCCTAAGAAGAACACAAAAAAGCTATCTAGCAAAATGTGATATTGTAACAGAAAGAGGACTAGATTTTCGTAGTCCTGTTCACTTCCAGACTCCAGAGAATTACTTGGAAGCAGAAGCTTCTGAAAGTGCTAAAGCATTCATGGAAGATGAAGATCTTACTGATGCAGAAGTTCAGAAAAATAAAAATAAATTTGTTTTGAATTCTGAGAAAACTAATAATTTTCTGCCATATACAAGACCTGGAAAAAGGTGCATGGAAAAAGAAAACATGTTTGGTATGTGGTTGCTTGTTTGTTTGTTCATTTAAAGCCTTGATTCTATCTATTTACTTAGTAGTATTGTGATTGACATCAGTTTAGTTTACTACAAAGCTCTTGTACTCCAAAGGCAATGAGATACTTATCTCAGAAAAGGATAGGTGGCCTCTTCTATCCACAGATTTTTCCCTGCAAAGGGTTCTCAAGCCTAGCCTAAGTTCTATGAGGGACATAGGAGAAATGGAAGTAAAACCTAGTCCATCATTGGGATTTGCAGCATTTGTGCATCTTTCTTTAAGTTTTGATGTCAAATGTTTCCACATTTCTCTATCATTTTAAAAATGCGGGAGTTAGTGAAACTATTTTAGTTTATAAATATTTTGATAATTCAGTCTTCCTATAGCTACAGAAGACATAATGCAACCAGAACACTAGAATCAGAGCCTAGGCCGCAGAAGAATTAGTATGAACATGCTCACTAAAATTAGGGACGTGGTGGCGTTGTGGGTTAAACCGCAGAAGCCTCTGTGCTGCAAGGTCAGAAGACCAGCTGTCATAAGATTGAATTCACGCGATGGAGTGACCTCCCGTCGCTTGTCGCAGCTCCTGCCAACCTAGCTGTTTGAACGCATGTAAAAATGCGAGTAGATAAATAGGTACCACCATGGTGGGAAGGTAACCATGTGACCACAGAAACTGTCTTTGGACAGACACTGGCTCTATGGCTTGGAAATGGGGATGAGCACTGCACCCTAGAGTCGGACACGACTGGACTAAATGTCAAGGGGAAGCTTTACCTTTACCTATCCATGAAATGAACAGTTTTGAATTGTGACTGCTCTACTTGGGACAATCTTGCAGATTAGGAAAGGCAAGGAAGTGTATTTCAGAAATGTTTATATGCTAGAATAAGCTAGAGGTGCTTCTTGAGAAATTAAATTATAGCAGCTACAGTGGTGCCCCGCGTAGCGAGGTTAATCCGTTCCGGATTAACCCTCGCTATGCGAAATCGTCGCTAAACGGGTAGGGGAAATGTATTGGAACGCATTAAACTTCGTTTAATGCATTCCAGTACCTTTGTTACTTACTCGTTCAGCGAGGATTCCAGGTGCCGGCAGCCATTTTCGTGCCTTCGCTAAGTGAGGGCAGGGCGCGAAAACGGCTGCCAGCAGCCATTTCCGGGCTTCCGGCGGCCATTTTGGAACCACCGATCAGCTGTTCGGCGGCTCCAAAATGGCCGCCACAATACCCGATCTTCGCAATGCGGGTTTTCCCCATTGCGACGATCGGGGATGTTTCCGTATAGCGATCCCGAAAAAGGGATCGCTATACGGAAACATCGCTATACGGTGCACTCGTTAAGCGAGGCACCACTGTAATTTGAAAAAGCCTGTGGGGATTTATATTGCAGTAACATATTCATAATCATAAGGACTGTATTCTTTAAAATCATAGATTCCAATTTTTAAACATATGCTATTGTAGACCTTTATGTTGCCTGCTCCACAGTAACCAGCTAGCATTCCCACATCTACAATGTTCAGAATGATCATTGGTACGTAACAATATGTTGCGATTTTGAGGTAGAAAGAAACATTAGTAACTTGAGAAAACTCCTCCTAAATAAAGTAGGATCAGAAGGATCTTAAATTTGCCTTTGCACCAAATCAGCTTGGCTTGTTAAAACCATTATTTTTCTAAGTGTTTCGAAGCACTATTTTTAGGTTGTTAAACATGCAGTTTCAACATTCATTGTTTGGTTTTTAGGAGAACCTCCTATTAAACGAAAATTGTTGCCTGAGTTTGATGAATCAGAAAGATCCAAAAAACCATATCTGAAAGTCTCAACAAGCGTTCCAGAGGGTAATTTTATTTTCGGGATTACATCATTTGTTTTAATTACATTAAAAGTATAATATTTGTACTTTTATAATTAAAATTCTTTACAACATAGGATGAAACTTTGGAGTTTATGTTCCACATTTCAGGTCTTCAGAGTGTTTCACAGGCATTATTTCATTAATTAGAGTTTTTAGTTGTCATGTGCATAATCATTGCTGCATATATGCACTCTGACTTCTTATGGGCAATCAGCATGTAGAGTTTTCCCCTCTATTGTTATATACTGGAATTATGTCAGAGGAGACTTCTGTGCTTGTTTGCAAATGCGAAACAGAACCATTTGGAAAGGGTAGCTTTTCAACATGGGTATGAGAGGCTGTATCTGTGGAAATTCCATCTTCTATATAGTTATTAGAAGTATGGGGCTGTTCTATCTTCATTTTGCTTTTTCAACACAAGGCAATTGAATTCTGGGAGTAAAATTCTATCCCAATGCTAGTATTGCTAATGTGGATGTAAACACTCTATCTCTGTTTAGGTGTTAACAGGAGAATCCAAAATGAAGATGGGGAACATCAAGGTGACAGATTTACCTCCAGTCCCCATTCCAAGCCCTGTTAGTCTGTGCTAGCCAGAACAGAAGGTGGGAATATTCTTCCCCTTTTCCTTAAGTCATCTGAGGAGAAGAGTAGAGGGGCCCCATTTCATGACTTTCCACCTGCAGTCAGGATCCATCCACTGCAAATCTTCTTAGGGTGCAAAAACAAAAGTCCATCTCCAATACTTTTCATCCACCTTCAGTTATCAAGAATAGGTGGGCTGGGATTGTCTTGCAGGTTCAGTAAATTTCATTTTTCACTAATTAGTACAAACACAAATAACTGAAAATTGTACTAAACTGACTCCAATAGCAGTTTTCCCAAGATCCCATGTTTGTTAAAAGTATATTGTGTTTTCAAATGCTTTTGTAGGTATATTTTTATTATCATGAATATAGCAATATATATTATTCATTTATTATCATATACTTTGATGCACAACTTGTTTTTCTTCAGGTACAATGAATGACAGGAAAAAATTTACCTATGATATTTGTTTTAAACCAGTAATCTGTAGTCCTTTTAGGTAAGAATTTGCTGTATTTTCTGTTTAGATATTTCATTAGTTTTTATGTATTCACAGTGGAGCTTTCCTTCTTGAACATGATTTCTTTGTTCCATGCAGTAATTTTTTTGAAAATCACCTAAGTCTCACAACTAACCCAAGGCTGTGGTAAAATAAAAACTGGGATTCAATACTTACTTTGAAGCCTCTGTATCATAAACATTTTAAGAAAAAGTGGTTCTCTCTGCCAGTCATTTTATTTATTTGCTTTTATGCTATTACATACTTTGTTTTCCTGTAAGTTGCCTGAAGCAACTGATGAAGCTAGATATAAATTAATTAGTAACGGGAAAAACAGAGTTAGTGAAACTAGCATCTCTGTTTTCTGTAGACTGTTTTCTTTTACTTTTTCTGTGTTGCCAGTCGTGTTAGGTATTATAGTATTAGTCCAAGTACTGCTGGTTTTGTTTAAATAATTAAAACATAAAAGTTAACCTTTTTATAAACAATCTTACTCCCTTTTTGACAAGCTTCAATGACCACCCTCCCTCTTGATGCCTATATATGTACTTACGTAACAAACTATCATAACTATATCCAATTTTTACTTATGCCAATAAATGTTTTATCTATCTATCTAAAAATTTTTAAAACATCATCAAAATAGAATAGAAGTTCAGTATTGCATGTACTCAAGATTGCTTAATGTGTAGCTGCCAAGCCAACAAAAGCAATATAAAAATCTCTTTTTAAGAGCCAGTGATTCAGATCCTTATCAAATATTTGTATCTGTTTAGTTCTATGAAAGAACGGCAAGAAGTGCGGAATCCAAATTTCACTATGTCACATCAAGATCTTAAAAGGCTAAAATCTGGTGGATTTCAACAGCAGTTTTCAAAGCAACCTTCAACTAGATCATCAGATTTTTTTAATCAATTTAGTAGGATCACTACAGAAGAAGGAAAAAAATCAGAAAATCATACTGCAAAGAAACCTGTCTTTATACCACCTTTCAAAACAAAATCAAGGGGTTCTGAGGATAAAATATGTAGTGGTGAACACAAGAAGAGTATTAATAGAATGGAACAGCTTAGCTCTACAAAGGTTCGTGAAAACAACATTGATCCAGAAAGAGATAATTCCACACAAAAGCCACCTGGAGAGTCAGAATGCAGAGAAAGAGATTCAGGTAGTTGAATGGAAATTTATATAGTTTGTGGACATATATATTAATATGGGTTTATTTCTTGTGAGAAGTTGTTGACAGTTTTTTTAAAGATAGTTTCATTTAGGGCCAGTCCCATTCAACATATCTGCAGGCTAAAATTGTGGACATTTCTAAGACACCTTTTGTCTTCAATTCTAAACTAAAAATTTTAAGATCAAGCAGCTCAGTCAACTAACCTGTTTGATTCCTTTCTGCTGCCATAGATTAAAGAGCTGTTGTGACAACCTGCTATCTTCATTGGTGTTTCTATACTATTGTTATCAGTGTTTATGCCATGACAGAAGTCAGCAGAGGTTGAATGAAGTAGTTGTTCATTGTGACCATCAGTGACTTCCCTTGTAATTTCCCTTTTACACATCACAAACATATGCCTGTTAATTTCTGGCAATATTACCCATTTGAAGTTCTATACAACTAATCCAGTACCTGGAAGGAGGGTGCAGAAAACCATGCCATATTCATTGCTAGGGTACTACACAAATTGTTCTGTTCTAAATGTAGTCGTAATCACTTATTTGGAAAACTACAGTGGAACCTCTACTTATGAACGTCCCTACCTATGAATGATCCAACTAATGCACAACTCCAGCCGCAAAATTTTGCTTCTACTTGTGGCCGGAGCTTCCAGATACGAACGAAAAAGGCAGGGGAAAAGGGCGGGAAATTCAAACCGTTGGTGGGGAAGAGGCTGCTTCTTTGTAGCTCTTTCGCCCCAATGGTTAGGAAAAGGGAGGCTCAGCCTCCCGGGCTTCCAGCACTGTTGCTACCGCCGCCGGGAGGCAAGCCGCTGGACATCCTGGCTGTAGTTCCATAAATTTGAAAGAACTTTTTCTCATGACTACTTAAATGGTTACATTCTACGTATATGCTATTGTTGTAAAAGCAGCTTTGATATAGTGCAGTTAAGGAACGGTGTATCAAGTTTATAGATGTGGTATGTGGCTGTCTAAAATATTTGAAGATTGTGGCCTTGGGCTAAATTCTTAGTACAGTGGGGTCTCGACTTACGAACAGCTCGACATACGAACGTTTCAACTTACGAACCGCTCTCATAGGAATATATGGACTCGACTTACGAGCTTAGATTCAAGCTACGAACTCTTTTTTCCCCTTTTTTTAAAGCTAAGTCATCTTAGGTTAAAAGGAAAAAAGAAAAAATATCCCCCTCTAGTGGCAGAAGACGGAATAGCAGCTTCCCATTAGTTTCTATGGACGAAAAGAGCAGATACGGATTAAATGGTTTTCAATGCATTCCTATGGGAAATGCAGATTCGACTTAAGAACTTTTTGACCTGAGAACTGCCTTCCAATACGGATTAAGTTCGTAAGTCGAGACCCCACTGTACAGTGGTGCCTCGCATAGCGAGGTTAATCCGTTCCGGATTAACCTTCGCTATGCGAAAACATCGCTAAACGGGACTAAAAAAGCCATAGAAACGCATTGAACTTCGTTCAATGCGTTCCTATGGCTTGAAAACTCACCGTTAAGCGATGTTTCTTCCATAGCGCCGCCATTTTCGCGCCCTCGGTAAGCGAGGGCAGGGCGCGAAAATGCAGCGCGGACCTTCCGGCGGCCATTTTGGAACCGCCGATCAGCTGTTCTCCCCCACTTCGTTTTGCGAAGATCGCTAAGCGAATCGCTTAGCGATCATCGCAAAGTGAAAAATCGCCATAGGGGCCATCGCTGAGCGAATGCTCCAGCGATGGCCCGGACCCCCTCGCTATGCGAATTCATCGCATAGCGAAGCACTCGCTAAGCGAGGCACCAGGTATCTAATGCTAAATAATTAAAAAACGGATCTTAGTGGTTCTCATTCCAAAATAAGGGCATGCATGTCAGCAATAACCATTCAGTAAATTGTTATTGGGTACTTGTAATAAAAATACCATGAATCACTATTTGCATTAACATTTAGACAATGGTGATGCGTAAAATCACAATACTGACCATAAGAATGAAAGAAGAACTCTGTGGATCAGATCTAAGGCATGGTTAGTCCAGCATTCTATTCGAACAGAGGGCAATCCGATCCCTGTGGAAGGCCCACAGACATGTTTCCCAGCTTATAGTCAGAAACATTTTTTATATGCTTGGAATTTTTGTTCTAAATTAAAGTACATTTCATAGGATTTTGATTGGTATTTTTCTCTACAGATTTGACAAAAATACTTGCAAATCTTCATTATGCCAGAAATCTACAAGAAATGAGAATAATGAAGAAACGAAAGCAAAGAATTTCCCCACAACCAGGCAGCTTATATCTTGAGAAAGCCTCTGCCACTTCTAGCAGAATTCCTTTGAAAGTTGCAGTAGACGGGAGGTTCCCTGGTTCTTACCTTAGTGAACAGGTAGCGCCACTTTATGGCTCAGTTTTGATTTTAAAAAACCCAATATATGAACCAGGTTTTTGCCTGTACACACAGCCCTTTTGTGATGGAAGCAATCAAAGCAGCCAGCTTCTGATTACTCAAGAAAGAGAAGCACAGAAACACAGGCATAATTATGGTTCATCATTATAGAAATTTAATGATAGTCCATTGTTTATCGGTATGTCTATAACAGGGGTGTCCAACCTTTCACCTTCCCTGGGCCACATTAGATGATGAAAATTTGGTTTGGGCTGCATATAAATTTGGTTTGGGCCGCATGGGGGGGCAGTGCTAGCCATCCTCCGCAGCCCTGCTCCAAGCGCGCTTACTGGCAGCTGCGATCTCAGACAGCAGAGGCTGCCAGCTTCGACTCCGGTGGCTTTATGGGGCCGGGAGGAGGTCCACCTATTGATGGTGATGGCGCAATGCAATCACGCAGCTCCCGTCCCGCTCCTTCCTTCCTTCCCTCTTTCCCCCCCTACCGTTGTGACGTGCCCCAGCCGCATTCTGGCTGCAAGCGCCAACAGTGTAACTTGAAACTTTGCAATTTTTTAAAAAATAAAAAATTGACCTGGGCCACATTATGAGCCGACCTGGGCCGCATGTGGCCCTCGGGCCACAGATTGGACAAGCCTGGTCTATAACATAAATCTATTTTCCTGCTCAATGTGCTATTGACCTGTTAGCAAACTTGAACTGAAGTTATAGAAAGACAGATTTTGTTGATTGTCAAGGAGAACTTCCTAAGTCTTAGACACTGTTAGACACTGGAGAAGTTAGACAGCCATCTGTAAGATATATTTTGGCTTGGATCCATGCACTGAGCAGGGTGGTTGGACTGAATAGATTTATAAGCTTCTTCTAATCTCATTATTCTATGATTTTGTACTGTTGTCTGATTGCAAGAAGCTAGCTGAGCAAAGATATAAATCCCTGAAGGAAACCCTTATCCTGCAAATCTACTCAGTGCATTGCTATGTATCTGTAGCCTGAGTTGAATTGAATTAGATAGAAATGCTGATGTGGACTTAGACCATTCTTGCTGGACTGTAAATAATCCTTAGTTCTGATTTACAATCTTCAAAAGTATCAAATAGAAGCCAAATCTTTGGAACCTATTTGCCACATGTCTTAATGTCAAGAAATGTTCATTTTTCAGAGGCGTGTGTTAATGTGTAGGTAATGCACATGTTTAAGAACAGTAAAATCTTCTGTCTTACCCTTGCAGCTGTATGCATTTGGGGTTTCCAGAGAGTGTGTAAAAGTTAACAGCAGCAATGCAGAAGATTTTCAATTTCACATCCAGGATTTTTTCAGCAGAAAATGTTTTCTAGAAGAACATGGAATACAATTGGCTGATGGAGGATACCTCATTCCTAATAATGATGGAAAGGCAGGAAAAGAAGAGTTCTACAGGTATCCTGTTTGATTTGCATGTTTAACTATCAACATGGTATTAAATGTTACAGGCCTATCATTCAGTGCTGAAATGCAGAACTTTTGGCTTTTGTACAGTTTGATGCTGAGAAGCACCACTAGGATCTTTCAGTTTCTTCATCTTCTGGCTCACTCTTAGTACCTTCTGTGTCATCAGTCAGGACAAATCACCTTGTGCAAGCTTCACATTTTAGGCTATCTTCTCTGTTTTGCATATTTTATCCCCTGAAACATACTTTTTCCCATTCTGCTTCATTCTGATTATTCTGAGCTTGAGAATTTTCCTTTCCTATTCTCCTGCTGATTCTTTGTGGGAAGAAATCAACAGATCAGCCTGCAAAAGAGTTCTTGTTTCAATTCTAGCTTATTTTAATGGGGTACAGGGAGGTTTAAACATGTTCTTCTCATGCCGAAATAAGATTTAAATGTGCTTAGTGTTGGTTGAATTGGTGGGCCATTGCAGACATAAGCCTGGTTGCTGGGTAGTGATTTGATAATCTGCTCAGAGTGGTCGCATAGACCAGATGGGCAGGATACAAATCAAATAAATAAATAATAACAATTATGGCTAGTGAAAATGTTGACATACATGTAGCCCATCTGTAGTGCAAATGTAGCCCATTTTAACTGCAGGCTAATAGCTGTGTCACCCTGTTGTGGCAAAAAAGATTCTTGTGGCACCTTAAAAATTGAAACTGGTTGTAACAGGCACAAGCTTTTATTGATTGCAACCCATTTCTTCAGATGCTTCCCATGAGCAGACTGACATATTTACCGCCCTGGGGAAGGTGGGAATATGTAATGGGAATGAAAAGGCCCAGAAAAATAATGATCAGACAGTAATTGCTAGGGGTCACTGAGAGTTGGGTTTTTTGTTTGTTTGTTTGTTTGTTTTGAAATACAGAAGATAGGTACACATCTGTCATTAAGAAATACTCAAAACCCAGTGGGGGGACTGCTCTAGTGTCTCTGCATACTTCATCTCTGACTTCAGAGTGGCCATCCTTGAACAAAATAACTTCAAAAACAGATTTGAAAGGAATCAACTAGAGAAATACATGAAGAGATTCAGCTGTCTTGATTGGTTTGAACAGGAATGGGACCTTTTCAATTTCACTACATATGTCAGCTAATCGTTTTATGAGCATAATGTTTAATCTTCTAACATTTCAATATTCTGATTCTTTTGGACAGGGCTTTGTGTGACACACCTGGTGTAGATCCAAAACTAATTTCAAAAGCCTGGGTATACAACCATTACAGGTGGATCATATGGAAACTGGCAGCTATGGAAGTTGCATTTCCACACAAATTTGCAAACAAATGTTTGACACCAGAAAGAGTACTACTTCAGCTTAAGTACAGGTATTGAATGTGCCTCTTCTGCATTATTATTTCTGTAGCTTAAAAAAAAAAATACAGAAGCACCTCCGTATCTGTGGGTTCAGTATCCGTGGTTTCACTTATCTGTAATCTGAAAATATAAATTTTAAAAAAACAGAACATGTTTGCACAATACAATTACCAGGACTGGCCACTAAAGGGAACCAGAGACTATGCTATGTAGGTCATAGCCATTTAGCCTATTCTCTTGTCATCTTGAGGCAACTCCCTCTACTTTGCAGAGCATTGTTGTCACCAGCCATCCTTGGTTAATGTCCTTACAGGCACAGAGAGAGCCTTTGGTACAATAGACTACAGACATGTTATACTACCCTGTTTCCCCGAAAATAAGCCCTAGCCTGAAAATAAGCCCTAGTGTGATTTTTCAGGATGCTCGTAATATAAGCCCTATCTCAAAAATAAGCCCCAGTTAAGTGAAACCCTGCCCTCCACCAATGTGCAGCAACCAGAAGATGATGTGACTGTATTTGAATAAATGTAGATTGTTGTACATGGAAAAAAACGTCCCCTGAAAATAAGCCCTATTGTGTTTTTTGGAGCAAAAATTAATATAAGACCCTCTCTTATTTTCAGGGAAACACAGTATATATAGCATTACTTGTTATTAATGGGTTTTGTTATCCACAAGTAAGATTAGAACTAATCCCTTGTAGATTTGGGGGTCCTACTCTGTAGTTTTATCTATTTCTACAGCTAAGAACATCTCTATTTTCATAGGGACATGAACAGGTAGACAAGCTTCTGACAGCTTTCAGTCAGGATTTGTCTTGCTGCTCTTGGTCTAAAACACGTGTTATCCCCCTGATGCTGAGAGTTCCACCTTTCTGCCTGACTCTGGGATTTCAATCTCTCCTTTTTCTCCTGGGAGCTCTTCCCTCCCCCCCAGTGCAAGGAGCTGCTCTTGCTCCAGAATCTGCCTGTCCACTGCCTCCTTCCTCTCTTACCATACATCCCTCTCCCCTGGCGGCAAATCCTTTTTATATTCCCCATCCTCCAGGGGTTTACTTGTTCTCACCAATCCTCTAGGAATCTTCCCTCCACACCTGTGGCTGACACAAGTATTGTAGCTTCAGTTTTTGTTCCTCCCATCCCCATCCAGGCTATACATAGAGGTCAGGGAGTAAACTTTCAACAACTCCTGATTCCAGGTCAGCCATTGTCATGAGGTTCTCAGGTCCCTGGTCAGAGTGTGACAGCACACCAACAAGGGACCTCTGGGACTGTATCTCTCACAGTGAAAACCGTTATTTTGAAAAGGAATTGTTTTTCTCTGAAATAAAATTTGAGGCTGTTGAATGTTTTTTTTCCTCTTGAAAGATATGACGTGGAAGTGGACAGAAGTCGTCGGTCAGCAATCAAAAGGATAACTGAAAGAGATGATGTTGCTGCTAAAAGAATCATATTGTGCATCTCTAAAATCATATCGTTAGGTACAAACATGTCTCACATCTGTGGCAAAAAAAGTACTGCTGAGGAGAGCAAAAAAGAAGCAGCAGTGATTGAAGTTACAGATGGCTGGTATGGGATAAGAGCTGTCTTAGATGCTTCTCTTCAGTCACTGTTGCGTCGACGGCGGCTGACCGTGGGCCAGAAGATTGTTCTGCATGGAGCAGAACTGGTGGGTTCACACGATGCAAGCGCTCCACTAGAAGCACCAGAATCCCTTATGCTAAAGGTAAAATTACAAAGTAGCTAAGTTGTTATCAAACTGCTGGTTCTTTGTTGCTTTACAGAGAGATGAATACTGTAATGTATTCTTTCTTGATTCCTAATCCTTATCCCTTTTGAGAATACCTTATCCCTTTCTTTTTATATTTGCCATTGATGGGAGCTTGTCTCTTTCTTTTTTGGAAAAAAAAAGTTGCTCAGCATGTATTCATTATTATAATTGCCTTCATCTGAACTTGTTAAGGGTTCCAGTAAGCGTTCACAGACTCAGTTTGAAAATGAGTGACATAGGCTGTCTGTAGTTGTCTTGGAGAATTTTGCCTTTATTCACTTGCACAGTTCAACCAAGATTAGAATTTGGTCATAGAAGTACAGTGGTGCCTCGCACAACGAGTGCCTCACACAATGATAAATTCACACAACGATAGCTTTTCCTGAAAAAATTGCCGCCTGACACAACGATGTTTCCTATGGGGAATTTTCGCACAACAATGTCCCTTTTCGCTCCTGTAAAAGTGCCTTAAACTGTTTGAAACCTGTTTTAAATGCTTGGCATCGATAGTCCAGCTTGCGAAACCTATGCAAACTTAATTTGGTGTTGTTCTGAGGCGTCGTTAATTTTTGTTGATTTTTTGTTTTCTCCATTCAAAGCCATTGGAGCGAAAAGGGACATCGGAAAGAGCTTCAAAAGCAGGGAAACGGAGATCAAAGAGCCCTTTCCGATGTCCCTTTTCACTCCTGTAAAAGTGCCTTAAACTGTTTGAAAAGTGTTTTAAATGCTTGTAATCGTTAGCCCACCTCCTGAAACCTATGCAAACTTAATTTGGTGTTGTTCTGAGTCTTCGTTAATTTTTGGTGATTTTTTGTTTTCTCCATTGAAAGCCATTGGACCAACCGACGGAGAAACATCCTAAATACAATTAAACATTTGGACGGTCTGTCCAATGGCTTTCAATGGAGAAAACAAAAAATCACCAAAAATTAACGACGCCTCAGAACAACACCAAATTAAGTTTGCTTATGTTTCACAAGCTGGGCTATTGATGCCAAGCATTTAAAACAGGTTTCAAACAGTTTAAGGCACTTTTACAGGAGCGAAAAGGGACATCGTTGTGCGAAAATTCCCCATAGGAAACATCATTGTGTGAGGCGTCAATTTTTTCAGGAAAAGCCATCGTTGTGTGAATTTATCGTTGTGTGAGCCACTCGTTGTGCGAGGCACCACTATATGTGCTTTACATTTGCAAAAATCTACAGAACCGTTGAATGCTTTCTAGCATTTTTGCAGATATTTTGTATTTATTAGATTTCAGCTAACAGTACTCGCCGTGCTCGATGGTATGCCAAATTAGGTTACTATAAGGATCCCCGGCCATTTTGTTTGGCCTTGTCGTCGCTCCTCTGTGATGGTGGGACTGTTGGCTGCATTGATGTCATTATTCAAAGGGTTTATCCCATACAGGTAAGATAGTTTAAGACATTACCATAGTTTTTCATCACTTTCAGCTAATATAAAACCATGTTTGATGTTCAGTGGATATTTGTTTCAGTGGATGGAAAAAACATCAGGAGGATCCTTTGTGTTTCGCAATTGTCGAGCTGAAGAAATAGAAGCTACAAAACATGCTGAAAAGAGGCAAAAAATCCTGGAAGCATTACTTGCAAAAATACAGGCTGAATTGGAAAAGAAAGAAGGTAAAACAAGAATGCCAAATGTTTAATTGTATTTAGGATGTTTTGTGGCTGGGTGGTGGGAATCCTGTCCTCATACTGCTGTGATCACCCATGCTACAATGGCTAGCCTCCTGCTTCAATTTCTTATCCATCAAAAACTTTTTAGATTCTAAGTTTGAATAATAAAGCCTGGAATACTTTGGGTTTAATGTACTTTAAAGCCTGATGTTATCTTTTCTTTGTCCCATCGTAATCTTTAAAGATTACTTGTGTACTCTCTTAACAGTACCATTGGTGTCCTAGATTTCGTCCTGTTCAAATCTTGCAGTCAAATATATCTGGCCAGGGTTTTGAAGCTGGTAATTATTTAATTGGCATTTGAATCAAACCTAAATTTATTCTTTGTTGATAAAGTCTTTGATATTCTTTTGAAATTGGAATGGATTATAAATTGAAATTTTTTTCCCTAAAAATAGGTGAAAGCAAGAGAGTATTGCGATCCCGCACATTAACCAGACAGCAGATTCGGTCTCTACAAGATGGTGCAGAATTATATGAGGCAATTCTTAATGCTGGTGATCCAGTTTATGTAGAGGTAAGATAAAATTCCTTAGCAAAACATTGCAACATTTTACCATAGGCTCACACAAAACTTGTATTATGTACTTATGAATTGATGTATAAATTTATGCATAAATGTATAAGGGTTGACACTGTTCTTGGAAGCTTTCAGATCTTTGTGTGCTGAATGCAAACATCTGTATAGGGTTTTCTATCCACATTTGCTTGAATGTCGTTAGAGAGCTCTATTCAGATCTTCATGCTCCATGGGCAAATATCTGGAATGTTTTTGATTGTGTGCCAGTATTTGAAAACAGGATATCTGTGCGTGCCTACCAACTTTACCCAAGAAAAAGAAAAAGAAAAAGCAAGAACTATTTATTTATTTAACTACTGAGGCTACTGCTTCTGTTTCTTTTAATATATAAGCTAACCTATAGCAGTTTAGTCACTGTGACAGAAATTTCATGGTTTTTAAATATATGATTTGCTGTAACACACATGCTATATTTAGAATGTTTATTAACAGATAAGATTGGATTAAAAACAAAAACAATAAGTAGAACAAAACTCCACTGCTTTTTAAAACCAAATACAGTGGTGCCTTGCTAGACAATTGCTTCGCAAACAATGAATTCGCTTTACGATGAGGTTTTCGGCGCAGTCTTGTGCTTCGTATAACGATGTTTCCTATGGGCGATTTTCACTTTACGATGTTAAGGACCTTGCCTCGCAAGACGATTAAATTTTAGGTCCCTATTTTCCACTTTACGATGTTTTTGACAGCTTGGTCTTGCTTCTCTAGATGGGTCTTTTAATGGTTGCTGTATTTGCTTGGGAAACGCGTTTCGCTTAACGATGTTACCTATGGCGATTTTCGCTTTACAATGACAATCCGTTCCCATTGGAACGGATAATCAGGTTTTCAATGCATTTCAATGGGAAAACACGTTTCGCAAGACGATGTTTTCGCTTAACAGCGATTTTCGCGGAATGAATTAACATCGTCTTGCGAGGCACCACTGTACATCTATAGAAGTGGGCCTTATGAATAAGCTTTTCTTCAGTATTTGTTAATGAAGATACATGATGTTGACCTATTATGACTGTAATTCATCCAGGTATCATTGTCATTATAGGGTTGTTTCAGTGAAGAGCAATTAAAATCCTTAAATAGCCATAGACAGATGATAAATGATAAAAAGCAAGCACAGATAGAAACAGAATTCAAGAAGGCTATGGAATCTGCTGAACAGGATGAACACAGTTCCTGTAAAAGGGATGTAACTGCTGTACTCAAACTACGAATTGTGGATTACAAAAATGAAGAAAGCAGCAAAGGTTAGTAAGATTAGAATACCATTCTCCTCTGAGTAAGTGCTCAGTCATTAAAATGGCAAAATAATGTGTATCAGTATAACTAAACATTGGATTATTTATATTGCCTGACTATCTACTGTACATTCATTATGTATTCCTCATCAATGACTGCATTATGATATAAATAATAAAATATTTAAAAACATTAAACAAAAGCATTTTTTCAGTGTTCCTCCACAGCCCATATATAAATAACTTTGTACTTCATATGCTGTCTGAAGAATGGTCCATGTTGCTCTGGAGACTTAGTATTTTATTTAATTGTGTGCATTAGAAGTTATATTGAACATTTGGCGTCCATTATCAGATGTCTGTACCCTTCTAAAGGAAGGAGGTCGGTATCAGATCTTCCACATAGTGACATCCCAATACAAAGGCAAATCGGAGACTGCTGCTATACAGCTAACAGCAACAAAGAAAACTCAGTATCTGCAGCTGCCGGTGAGTATTTATAACCTGTAAGTGGCATTGACCTAAATGTTCAGGAAACCTTCATAATGCTGTTGCTCAAAATTCTATTAGGTCTCTCAAGAGGTTCTGTCACAAGTCTACAGACCAAGGGAGTGTCTCAAGTTCAACATGCTATTGGATGCAACTTTCCAACCTGCCTGTTTTGAAGTGGATTTAGTGGGATATATAGTTTCTTTGAGGAAAGGAATAGGTACGTTGGTAGCAATATTCAGATATACTGTTTTGAGAGAGATTGCTTTATTTCCCTATCATAATTTTCAGATTATATAATAATTATGTATTGGTAATATTGATTGATAAAAGGAACATTTTGCCCCCCAGTAAGCTGGGTACTCAATTTCCCAAACTCAGTAGCATGGGAGCCAGCTACCTGAATTCGTCGGGATCGAACCCGGGTCATGAGCAGAGATCTGACTTACATTTTACCCACTGTGCTACGGGGCTCACTATCTGATTTTGAAGATCAAAGATTCAAAGTGACCCATGTGTCATACATACTGCTGTACTGTTAACTTCCTACCAAGGCACCACTCTTTATCCTTCCGAAAACATTCACTGATTCCACCTAAGTGACCTTGTACTTCTCTTATGCTGTTACTCCATAAACTCTGATACGAATCCAGTACTTAGTGTTCAAGTACAGTGGTGCCCCGCATAGCGAGGTTAATCCGTTCCGGATTAACCCTCGCTGTACGGAATCATCGCTAAACGGGTAGGGGAAACGTATTGAAACGCATTAAACTTAGTTTGTGTTTAGTCGTTTAGTCGTGTCCGACTCTTCGTGACCCCATGGACCAGAACACGCCAGGCCCTCCTGTCTTCTACTGCCTCCCGGAGTTGTGTCAGGTTCATGTTGGTTGCTTCGCAGACACTGTCCAGCCATCTCATCCTTGGTCGTCCCCTTCTCCTCTTGCCATCACACCTTCCTAACATCAAGGTTTTTTCCAAGGACTCTTTTCTTCTCATGAGATGGCCAAAGTACTGGAGCCTCAGCTTCAGGATCTGTCCTTCAAGTGAGCATTCAGGGTTGATTTCCTTTAGAACTGATAGGTTTGTTTTCCTTGCAGTCCAGGGGATTCTCAAGAGCCTCCTCCAGCACCACAATTCAAAGGCATCAATTCTTCGGCGGTCTGCTTTCTTTATGGTCCAGCTCTCACTTCCATACATCACAACAGGAAAAACCATAGCTTTGACTATTCGGACTTTTGTTGGCAAGGTGATGTCTCTGCTTTTCAAGATGCTGTCAAGATTTGTCATCGCTTTCCTCCCAAGAAGAAGGCGCCTTTTAATTTCAGGGCTGCTGTCTCCATCTGAAGTAATCATGGAGCCCAGGAAGATAAAATTTGACACTGCCTCCATATCTTCCCCTTCTATTTCCCAGGAGGTGATGGGACCAGTGGCCATGATCTTAGTTTTTTTGATGTTGAGCTTCAGACCGTTTTTTGCACTCTCCTCTTTCACTCTCATTACAAGGTTCTTTAATTCCTCCTCACTTTCTGCCATCAGAGTGGTATCATCTGCATATCGGAGGTTGTTGATATTTCTTCCGGCAATCTTAATTCCGGCTTGGGTTTCTTCCAGTCCAGCCTTCCGCATGATGTATTCTGCATATAAGTTAAATAAGCTGGGGGACAATATACAGCCTTGCCGTACTCCTTTCCCAATTTTGAACCACTCAGTTGTTCCATGACCAGTTCTAACTGTTGCTTCCTGTCCCACATATAGGTTTCTCAGGAGACAGATAAAGTGGTCAGGCACTCCCATTTCTTTAAGAACTTGCCATAGTTTGCTGTGGTCCACACAGTCAAAGGCTTTCGCATAGTCAATGAAGCAGAAGTAGATATTTTTCTGGAACTCTCTGGCTTTCCCCATAATCCAGCGCAAGTTAGCAATTTGGTCTCGAGTTCCTCTGCCTCTTCGGAATCCAGCTTGTACTTCTGGGAGTTCTCGGTCCACATACTGCTGAAGCCTACCTTGGAGGATTTTGAGCATAACCTTGCTAGCGTGCGAAATGAGTGCAATTGTACGGTAGTTGGAGCATTCTTTGGCACTGCCTTTCTTTGGGATTGGGATGTAGACTGATCTTTTCCAGTCCTCTGGCCACTGTTGAGTTTTCCAAACTTGCTGGCATATTGAATGTAGCACCTTAACAGCATCATCTTTCAAGATTTTAAATAGTTCAACTGGAATGCCATCACCTCCACTGGCCTTGTTGTTAGCCAGGCTTTCTAAGGCCCACTTGACTTCGCTCTCCAGGATGTCTGGCTCAAGGTCAGCAACTACATTGTCTGGGTTGTCCAGGATATCCAAATCTTTCTGATATAATTCCTCTGTGTATTCTTGCCACCTCTTCTTGACGTCTTCTGCTTCTGTTAGGTCCCTCCCATTTTTGTCTTTTATCATGTTCATCTTTGCGCAAAATGTTCCTCTAATATCTCCAATTTTCCTGAACAGATCTCTGGTCTTTCCTTTTCTGTTATCTTCCTCTATTTCTTTGCATTGTTCATTTAAGAAGGCCCTCTTGTCTCTCCTTGCTATTCTTTGGAAGTCTGAGTTCAAGTTTCTGTAACTTTCCCTATCTCTCTTGCATTTTGCTTCCCTTCTCCTCTCTGCTATTTCTAAGGCCTCGTTGGACAGCCACTTTGCTTTCTTGCATTTCCTTTTCTTTGGGATGGTTTTCGTTGCTGCCTCCTGGACAATGTTACGAGCCTCTATCCAAAGTTCTTCAGGCACTCTGTCCACCAAATCTAGTTCCTTAAATCTGTTCTTTACTTCCACTGTGTATTCATACGGGATTTGGTTTAGATTATACCTGAGTGGCCCAGTGGTTTTTCCTAATCTCTTCAGTCTAAGCTTGAATTTTGCTATGAGAAGCTGATGATCAGAACCGCAGTCAGCTCCAGGTCTTGTTTTTGCTGACTGTATAGAGCTTCTCCATCTTTGGCTGCAGAGAATATAATCAATCTGATTTCGATATTGCCCATCTGGTGATTTCCATGTATAAAGTCGCCTCTTGTGTTGTTGGAAAAGAGTGTTTGTGATGACCAGCTTATTCTCTTGACAAAACTCTATTAGCCTTTGTCCTGCTTCGTTCTGAACTCCAAGGCCAAACTTCCCTGTTGTTCCTTTTATCTCTTGGCTCCCTACTTTAGCATTCCAGTCCCCTAGAATGAGAAGAACATCTTTCTTTGGTGTCAGTTCTAGAAGGTGTTGTAAATCTTCATAGAATTGTTCAATTTCAGTCTCCTCAGCAATGCTGGTTGGTGCATAAACTTGGATTATTGTGATGTTGAATGGTCTGCCTTGTATTCGTATTGACATCATTCTATCATTTTTGAGATTGTATCCCATTACAGCTTTTCCCACTCTTTTGTTGACTATGAGGGCTACTCCATTCCTTCTACGGGATTCTTGCCCACAATAGTAGATATGGTAATCATCTGAGCTGAATTCGCCCATTCCTGTCCATTTTAGTTCACTGATGCCCAGGATGTCGATGTTTATTCTTGCCATCTCCTGTTTGACCACCTCCAGCTTCCCAAGGTTCATAGATCTTACATTCCAGGTTCCTATGCAGTATTTTTCTTTGCAGCATTGGATTTTCCTTTCACTTCCAGGCACGTCCACAGCTGAGCGTCCTTTCGGCTTTGGCCCAACCACTTCATTAGCTCTGGAGCTACTTGTCCTTGTCCTCCGCTCTTCCTCAGTAGCATGTTGGACGCCTTCCGACCTGAGGGGCTCATCTTCCAGCGTCATATCTTTTAGCCTTTTGTTTCTGATCATGGGGCGTTCTTGGCAAAGATACTGGAGTGGCTTGCCATTTCCTACTCCAGGTGGATTGCGTTTAGTCGGAACTCTCCACTATGTCCTGTCCGTCTTGGGTGTCCCTGCACGGCATAGCCCATAGTTTCTCTGAGTTACTCAAGCCCCTTCGCCACGACAAGGCAGCAATCCATGAAGGAGAAACTTAGTTTAATGCGTTCCAATACCTTGCTTACTTACCCGTTCAGCGAGGATTCCCCTTGCCGGCAGCCATTTCCGGGCTTCCAGCGGCCATTTTGGAACCGCCGATCAGCTATTCGGCGGCTCCAAAATGGCCGCCGCAATACCCGATCTTCGCAATGCGGGTTTTCCCCATTGCAAAGATCGGGTATGTTTCCGTATAGCGATCCCGGAAAAGGGATCGCTATACGGAAACATCGCTATATGGTGCACTCGTTAAGCGAGGCACCACTGTATTTGTATGACAAAACATCCAGTGATGCACAGCAAACAATATAATACAATTTTGTTGCTTTACGCCCACTCTTCATTCCTGAAGTCATAAAATTCTACATATATTTATTTTGGCAAAATAGGATTTGGTTGCATTATTCCTGTGGAACTACAGGGAGGAGATTTCAAAACACATATGAAAATCTTGGCAGAATTTTCATTTTCACTCTAGCATTTCTGGCCACATAAGGCTGGAAATCATTGTATTTCAATCTTGTATGAATACAAAAATGTATTGCAAATGAAAGTTTGGACTGGTTAAAAATAAAGGGTCTTTTAGTACCTACATCGGTAGAAACCAACTAATTTCCCTTTCCCTTCCATTTACAAAATTATAAATTAGATTTTCAGTAACTTTTTCCTATCTTTGCACCCCTCTCAATCTCCAAAGCAAATCCCAAAATGAGCATTAAGATTTTACAATTACTAATTTATTTTGACAAAAGGTTTTCATGGGCTACAGTCCCTTTCTGTTTCTGGCATAATAATTCCTTTGATTTACAACTGGAGTAAAACAAAGTGAAATTTTTCGGACAAATTGTCTCTTTTATTTGATAAAATATAAACATTTAAGCAATTTAATGAATTTAAATTCTGTGTTTCATTTCTTGTCTAGGTTCTTCTACACTAGTGTACTTGTCAGATAAAGATCATCATCTAATATCAGTCCAGATCTCTGCAGATCTTAAGCAGCTTGCTATTGAAGACATCATTATTCCTTCCATGTTGATCTCTGCAACTAATCTTCAATGGCAACCAAACTTCAAATCAGAGATTCCCACCGTATTTGCTGGGAATTTTTCTACATTCTCCTCAAATCCAAAGGAAGCCCATCTCCAAGGAGAATTTAATGAACTAAGAAATACTGTAGAGGTAAAATGATACAGGTGTAATGGAATAAATATCTCCCCTATCTGGCAGGGACATTCTGGGAATGTACAACTATTTTATACAACTCTTATTTCAGAAAACTTAAGCAAGTTTGGGCCTTGACATGTCTCTAAAGTCAGTTTAGTATTTCTTTGTATAAGGGGGGATTTTCTATATATGAATCCTAGACTACTGTAATGTGCTTCTAGCAGCCTGTTCCCACTCAGAGCTACAATGCCAGCTGCAAACTCCAGTAGTATACTTTATGACATAATAATACATTTTAAAATCAAATTTATATGTGACCTGCAGAAATATTTTAAGGACAGGGGTGTAGTTTACAGTTCTGTTAATGGCTTTCCTGAGGTATTTGTAGAGAAATGTGTGGACTTATCCATGCCTTATCCCATTTATGTTTTACGTGTAGATTGGCTGCTTAAATGCATAAATGTATGTATTTGTATGCAGATCCACTCTAGAAACATTTGGACAGATGTACAAATATTAGAGAATTTCTATGGTTTTAGTGGTAGGTTTCCCCTTCATGATACCCACTGCTCACATCATATTTCACAGGTCATGTTTTTGGTTGATCTACTAAAGGTATTATCTCGTTATGGATTTTAGAATTCATTTCGTGGCCAACGCAGCTGCCGCTGCTTTTGTTTGCTTTTCCTAGGCCAACAACTCAAAGAGGTTAAGAAATATTTGAGGAAGAAAAACTGCAAAAAACCCCCACAAAAAAACAAAAAACCCACAACAAATTAAATGTATTTTGACTGACTCAGAGTGACTATACTTATCATCAAACTTTTATTATGATTAAAGCGAAAACTGGATTGGATAACTGAGTAAACATATTGAGTGTTAGTGAGAACTGGTTTTATGGTGGAAAAAGTTGTGCGTGCAATTATATAACCACTTTCACACAGGAGCAATCCAGAACTGTTTTAGCAAGGATTTTGTGATGTGAAATATAAATTAAATCTATTTACTTTGTAGAATGACACCTGTTTTGGCAAAGATGCGCACTTCAATCTGATGAACTTGCTTCAGGCAGATGACCCACAAGTGCTAAAGTCACCTCCAGAATTTGACTTCAGTCCCTTTCCTTCTCCTTGGAAATCTGGTGCAGGCAGTAAACATCCAGTAAGTTTATTAAAATACAATCCTAAGTGTGTCTACTCCAAATTAAAAGAAAGAATCATTCTATTTTCATGTGGCAGACAGAACCACTAAAATATTGTGTTTTGGGTTTCAACCAAAATGTCTTACAATGACCAGTAGAAATGTTTGCAGGTATATCTGAGGTGGTGGTCGTAAATAAGCACAAAAACAGTGGGGCATAGTTATTTGAGATTTCTCTAGCGTGTAGAAGTAACTGAGGGAATGTAAACCTAATGATGCCTTTCTTTATCTTTTAATGAGATTACGACACCTAACAGTGAACAAAGACATCACAGCACTTTGACAACAGATTCAAAGCCGTTGGTTTCTTTTGGCTTGGCAAAATTAACACCAGAACAAGAAACTCTGAGGAACTGTAAGAAGAGAAAAGCAATGGATATGCTTAGTCGGGTGCCTTCTCCACCTCCAGTGAAGCCAATCTGCACATTTATTTCTCCATCTTTGAAAAGGGCATTTCAACCACCTCGAAGCACACAGCATGAAAGATCACTGAAAGGGACAGAATATAATGAAGTTAAAAAACCTGCCTTGCAAAAAATCAACGACGGTGGCTTTTCTCTTGAAAATTATTTTGTTGCTGATGAAGAGCTTGCAATGATAAATACACAAACCTTAAGCAATTTTCCAGAAGAAAGAGGAGTTGATTCTGTTGATAAAACTGTGTGTACACGACACAGTGATTCACCCAGCAATCTGACGCTAAGAAATAATTCTTTCCAGACTGCTGATAGAAAAAATATATCGGACACTACAAAAGCAGCTGAGACTCCTGCAAAGGAGACAAATGGAACGAAAAATTTATTAGCTGTTCAGAGGGAGTTGCAAAGGCAAGGGAAGTGAAAATACTAATGTTCTTGTATGTTTCCCATATGTTTTAATATTTAAATGACCTTTTAATACTTTGAACATTGTGAATGTCTATACAGATCTGTTTGCATGTTGCATATATTTCAATTCAAAATAAAGACCAGAGAGATGGTGTATCCTTCCAAAAAGATGAAGTCTTATGGAGGTGCATGCTACCAGTTCAACAATGACACTAATTTTAATATTGTTACTGGTTTCATTTATTTTTATCTTAAATATCAGAACATTTATTTAAAAACTGAGTCACATTTCCAAATTCTCATGGTGTGCACTCTACAGAAGAGTATGGGACAGAGCATCAGAAGTCTGGTGGACAGGTATTGATATGCTATTTCAACACATTTTCTTTAAAAAAAATCATGCTTATTCTCTTCCTAAGGACACACAAAGAAGTTGACAATATTTGGTTTGAAAAAAAAATATAAGAAAATTCCCTGATACTTTTAAGATTTGCTACAGAAAGAATTTGATGGCAAGGGTCAATGATACATTTATTAGACCACTTTTAAAAAATCACAAACATGACTGCTTTCAGCTCCATTAGAGGTCTTTATTGGGTTGAGCTGTCAATGGTGGAGGGAGGAAAAAAAAATTCCAAAAATTGGCCAGATGTGCATGCCAGGTTCTTTTGTTAAAAGTAACTTTCAAAATGAAGGTTGCGCACAATCTTTAGGTTTCAGGTTCTACCTCTGGTTGTGTTGATTGGAATGTCTCTCCCCATCCTGTTAGATGAAGAGTTGCCAGTCATTCAGCTGGCAACCCTTTGTCTAGCAGGATAAAGACATCACCCACTCTTGCCCTTCAATTGTGTACAAAGACCACGTGGCACTTTTTTTTCTTAATGAAGATATTGTGGTACTTGCTCTGTGGTTTCTTCCAAATACTGTTCTGGGTTTAGGGGTCTTGTTTTTAATCTAAAAATGGAAGAACTGAAAGCTTAATATGTACAGAAGGTGAACTTTGCCTTTTATTTTGTGTTTATTGCAATAATCCATCATGAAGTATGCTACAAAAGGTAGCAATATCCTTGAAAATATCCTTTGGATTAATAATAAAACTAATTTACATTACATAAAACAATGTACATCTATATAAAGAATGACTACAACTAACCAGAAAATGCTCACTTACAATGCAGTAAACTAATGGAGCACAAATGTTCATAATCGTCTTGGCTAACATCCTATTCTGTAGCTTACACCTGCAGAAAGATGGTTACATCATGGGCAGAGGGCTTTTTAAAAAAAGTTTAATATTCCTACTTCTTTCCCATGGCTTTCATTGTGTGGTAGCTGTAGGAGGGAAGGAGGAGGTTTTGATTATAAAAGAGCTCCTGTGGCCAGAAAGGCTATCTGGTGGTAATTTCTGAGATTTCGTCCTCCTGTGTCATGACTCCCATAGCTTCCACAGGATGAAAGGGACTGGAAAAAAGGGACAGAAGTTTTTCATTACTGAAAATTACTGACATCACCCTTCTGCAGGCATAGTTGCACCAACAGGATTTCAGCCACTGGACTGCAACCAGTATCTTTGAATTAACTACATATATTTTTGCTATTTTTAAAGCATGAAGCATGACAAAATGTAAGTAAAACCTGAATTTCAGAGGTACATAGTCCTTCATCTCACTACATTCTTTGAGGCTCCAGTTCAGTCCTGCAGAATTCACTGGTACTGAGCTCTGTGCGAATAAGAGATGAGTCAATATTTTAAAAATTCTGTCATTTTAATTTGTTTCCCTTTTGTTTCTGCATAGTCATCACAAGTGATTCAAGAAAAAAAAAGATTCCAGCTTAAAATGTATGATAAAAACACAATACACCTCCTCATTAATAGAGAATAGAAATATTCTTTCTAGACAAATGTACACAACCTGGTCTGTTCTCTCATGTTAATTAAAAGAACACCAGCTTAAGAACCTGTGGTCCAAAATTTGACTTCCTCTATCATCAGTCCCTCATGGTCACTGAGTTGCAATCCAACCATGAGAATCTCGGAGCCTAAGATTAAGTCATTTCAAATATCACATAGCCACCTGTTGATCAATTCTGCTCATGGATGCTGTTCTCCCACTACTAGTTATCTGAGCATCACAGAGCTGAGCATCAGCTAAACATTACAGTAGTGTATTACCATATACACCTTCCTGTCAAAAATGGTTGTGAAAACAAAGCCTTGCATAAGCATTGCTAAAGACAAAAGGGCTTAAAAGTGCAACAGTGGTGCCTCAACGTACGAATGTCCCTACTTACAACCATTTCGAGTTACAACCAGCTCCGGCCAAAAAAAGTTTGCTTCAACTTGCAACCAGAGCTTCCACTTAAGAACAGAAAAAGGCAGGGGAAAAAGGTGGGAAATTCTAATTTCTAACTGTAGGTGGCAATGAGACTGCTAATTTGTAACTCTTTCACCCAGCAGTTAGAGTGCGTCATTGCTGGAGGCTTGGGACTGCCTCCTGCTTCTGAGTGAGTGATGTGTGTGTTTGCAGGGAGGCTTCAGGCTGCCTGATAAGGTAAGATGCTGTTTTCTGCTTTTTAAAAACTGTTCTGGGTGTTTCTGCAGCGTGGTTTTGAGCTGGGGGGGGGTTAGGTTTCTGTGTGTGATAGGTCTTGGGGAGTTTGGGTTTTTTGTTTTTTCCCCCCATTTCCGATGGGTCTTGAGGGTTTTTGTTACTTTATGGAGTGTTTTTTCCCATTTCCAATGGGTCTTGGGTGGGTTGTTTCTTGGGGGTTTTCCCCATTTCCAGTGGGTCTTCGGGGTTTGTTTGTCTGGCTTTCCCCCCATTTCTGATGGGTCTTGGGGGTTTGGTTGCTTTTTGGGGGGTTCCCCATTTCTGATGGGTCCTGCATACTTCCCTTGTTTTTTCCTTTGTTTTCTTTGCGTTTCCAACCCGCCCCCTTTGTTCTCTGTGCATTTCCGATCTGCTTCATTTGTTTTCTGTGCATTTCCAATGGGTCTTGCATGCTTGATTGCTTTTATTTCGCCCCTTCAGCCGCAAGGGATTAATCACGTTTCCAATGAGTCTTGCAGTGATTTATGGGGTGTGTGTGTTTTTTTTCCTTTGGTCGGAATTTCATTACATTCCTATGGGAAATGGTGCTTCGACTTATGACCATCATTTCAAGTTATGTCCATCTTCTGGAATGGATTATGGTCAAAAGTCGAGGCACCACTGTACAGCTCAAAATCTGTTTATCAGTATATAAGTATTATATCAGAGGGATACTAACATGGTTCATTTTAAGGTTCAGAAAGAATGTGGAATGATTTGAAGATTTAATCTTGCTTTGTAGAAAAATATCAATTTTTAAAGTAAAAAACTGCTACAAATATAAAACAAAAGGCTAAATCCAAATCTGATCCTAACTAGAGTAGGCCTACTTAAATTAACTGGACTTGTTAGTATTTATTTATTCAAAATATTTTTACCCCAACTTTCTCAAAAGGACCTAAGGCGGTTAATAATGTAGGTCCGTAAATTTCAAGAGATCTACTCTGGTTTGGACTAAAATTGGATTTTGCCCCAAATCTTTTAGAACTACATAAAAATCCTAAAACACCCTGTTGAACCCATTTCGCCTACTAAAAGGTCTTTCATTTGCAGCATTGCTGTTCACTCTTCTGCTGGGGAATGTTGAATTCAGAAGGGCATAATTTGTATTGTACTCTTCATAAGGCCTGGTAAAATGTCTGACTGGCTCTTCAGAATGAAGCACAATGTGAAAAGTAACATCATGCTCATACTGATCTTTCATCCGCTGTATCTTCTCCCGTGGAACACCATGGTTATTCCGTCTACAGAATAAATGCAAACAAATACAGTACATAAATATAAACCAACAGAACTTAAACTGAACTATTAAACATATGAAAAGCAAGAGTATGGTATCCATGACCGTAACAGTTGCTCATTCCATCTCCAGAACCGCCCAGCTCAGAAATCTGCCCATACAAATTTTACAAGAGCAAGATTAGCATGGCATGTGCAAGAGGGACACTAAGAGACTATGGGGATGCACTTTCTCTCAGAGAAAGCCCAGGTGATCATTGCCAGCAGCTATGTATCCAAGATCAGGACCAGGGGACAAAAGAAAGAGTTACAACATGCTCTGGGCAACACCAATGTTTGCAAACTACCCAAAGTGTGTGTGTGGGGGGGGGGAAGACACCCTTTAGACAGTCATGTCCCTTTCAACATAATCCAATAAGAACCAAGTATACTTGGAACAGCAGTACTGAGTATCTGTTGGGGAGAAACAGAAGAGCAGGAAAATGATTGATTATTCTACATGGCTGTCTTGAACACTGAACAGGGCAATCAACCCTGCAACATTCTGTTGGAGGTTGCACTTATTGCTCCCTAGCAGTGAGTATAGCTGGAAAGAGCAAAGAGATATTGAGCCCAAACAGTTACGACTAAGAAAGAAAGAAACATTGGCAGCATGTTTGATCAGTTCAACAGAAACCCCAGAACAATGACGTGAGCTGCCATTCTCCGTAGTCACAGAGAGTGTCCATTAGCTTGCAAATTAAGGGATGGAGGTGGAAGGATGTGTCTTGAAAGAGGGCTGGTTGGCTGGTGAACAGCAATCCTATCTGCTGTTCCAATAAGCTTTCATGTCAAAGTCTCCAAGAACCCAGCCGCAGAGGCACATTCAATTAAAATAAGGTAGATCAGATCCATGGGTGAAGGTTTGCACTCACAGAACCTGCCTTTAAGTGATTTTTGAGAGTACCATGCCCACTTGGCACCCCAACTCACCCCATTCAGCAGAGGGCCTTCAACCTTCTATGTAGCATTTTCAAAGGGAAGGAATAACTGCTGTAGAGAGGGCAAGATGCAGCTGTCTGATCTTGCTAGCCTACTTACATGTACTTAAATCTGCATCCAACTCAATATGCTTAAAAGAGGTCTGTATGGCAGAATACATGTGTTTAAATCCCATCTTCCAATTAACAGTTTTGCTTTACCTTCTATCTGAATGAATGATGTGAGATACAGACATTGTCACCCCTTTCTGCCACTTTTCAAGGCTGCAATTTTGCACTGTAGCCCTATTGATTCCCAGTGCTGACACTGTGTCTTGGGAATCTATGAGTTGAGTTGCAGATAACGGCCACAATTCTGTAAGGCACTTCCCTACACTTTGCCAACCTAGAATTTTTTTAAAAACAATAGCTCATGTGCCCCATACCTTGTGAGTTCATGGACATTGAATTTCCAGCGTGTATCTGGCTCTCTAAATATAACTTCGTAGTTGTTTTCAAGTGCCTGATGAGAAAGAGTGCACTATTTGTTATCTTGCCCCATACTCATTTTTATGTACATTATATTGCGGCAGCTTTCCCATGTTCACTTGTCACCACCACCACCCCACCAAAAAAAAAAAATCTTTAACTCACCGAAACACAACTATATAGACTTCTAGCCTACACAATTATGTCATATCCACTCACTGTCATGAAACTCATTAGCTAGAAAAGAAAGATGTTACATTACCCACAATGTGTGGGCATAACGCTAACATTCCCTACAGTTTCACACAGTTTGTTTTGAGTCCCGACCATACAGAATAGCTTGGAAGTGTCTTTCATTGTGGGGACAACTAAATGTCAACTCCAGCAGGATTGTAGCTCAGAATAACATGGCCACACCATTAATGCTACGTATTTGGAATGGCATTCAGTAATTCAAAACAGTTGTGCATTTAAGTGTATGTTATTCTTAATTTTATATGTGTCTGACTATCAAGAGTGTTTGAATCAAATTATAAATATCAAATGCTGCCACTGAGTCTGAACAATGTTGCTTTCCTCTGACAAATTGACTAAAAAATTCCCTTCTCAAGAAAAACACCAAACACTGTGAGGCATGCAGCATTCTGCAGTTTTTTCTCAACACAAATTATGCTGTAAGCTATGGATGTTGAACTCTTTGTCCTGTTAATCATGCAGAAGCTTTCAAGAGTATATTAAGTAAAAGGGGAAGAAAGGGAAATCAGCAGATTGATCTATGAATTCTAAAATCATATTAAGAAGTGATTTTTCAGTCACAGAGACAGAAAATATATCACATCAAACTGACAAACACTATGCGTTCATGTTTCCATGACAATCACAAAATCACTTCTAGATGTTAATAGGAATGAGAACTATGTTTAATACAGTGTCTCTATGAACTACACTATGAGCACTGAATTCTTATCCATGGTGATCCCAATTGAAGAAAAGACACCTGTATATCATCCAGCAAAAGAGTTGATAGAATTGATTATTTGTTATTATATCGTTTGGAATTCTTATGGATTGCAAACTGCTCAGAGTAATACCTGGCGCTAACTGAGTTATATATAAGTATATGGAATACATACATATATGTCCATTTCTGAAAATAAAAACCAGGTCAGCCATACCTAAATTGAGGCAAAGTGCCTAGCACATGCTTTATCTCTATAAGATCCTTTGCAGAGCTTGGAACTGTTATTTTTTTAAGAGTACAATTCCTGCACAACACCCGGAATTGTCCAGAAAATGTAACTGCTTAAAGCTCTGGCTAACATATTTCACCCAAAAGGGTATGGGGAAGGAATATGATGGGCTGACTCAGTACTTTACGGCTAGTCAGAATATATTAGAAGTCTGACTAGGGATAAGGCAGCTGCATACAAGAAAACAGAAAGTTGACCTTACTGGTTGGACCAATTGTGGTGCAGACAATAAATAAGACTTAAGTGTAAGATCAGACCAAGCATAAATATCAGAGCCTGGCATGCACTATACACAATGCATTTGAAGGCTCTGAGCAAATATCTATATAACTGTAAATGGCTTCTTAAAATATTTGCTGACCAAGCTTATAAAAAAATAGAGCAGTTAAATGTAGCCGAAGAAAGCAATGCTGATTGAAATCAGTTCAATGTAAATCCAGCTGCTGCACAAAAATGTTCTAGGGCTTGCTAAAAAATGGGATTTCTGCATTTTGAGATGTCTGGGGGAAAGGCCCATTAAAAAATTATTGCAAATTTTTGTCTGCATAGTTTGAGCTACATATAAGGTTATCTGCTCACCTCTTGCACCCAATATTAAAAATCATAACAGATCATTGTTTCCCCTACCATTCTCACATATGGCTTCATTTCCCAAGCGTGGATGTTGGTATTATCAATAATAACTGGGGATTTCCCATTCTTCATTGCTTTACGTGCTGTAACATAATAATGTAAATGTTTTACAAGACTGATCGATCAGTGGAACAAGTCAAAGGGAACTGTCTTAAATCAAGCCTCTTCGAATAACAAACAATTAATTATGTGGTCAATATACTAAGTGAATGCCTTGGAAGAGACATATAAAATCCACTGTAATATATGTATCTTCATTAGATCAACCAAATGGGCACAAAATGTATGCAAAATTTTTAAGATCTTGAGTGCTCTTCAGCAGGCAAGGTGTTACAAAGGGCAGATGTATGACACAAGATCGGGGGAAAGAAAATTGATGTTGAAGACATGGTATATGCGTGGTCTCAGCTGGCAATGAAGAAAGGAGAGTCTGCAAACATTTGGATGGGGTTCTGGAAGATGATGTGATGGTTTTAGTTTTCATCTGGAGTAACTCCAGGAATACTGGGAACAATGTAGACAGAAAAGAAGTATGATTCTTAATTTTCCAAAATAAATATATAAGAACCAGGTATAAGAACTGCTATCCCCAGACAAATATAACTTCTGTGTTTACAACTGCTTTTTACAGTTCCTAAAAATATTTCTTATATTCCTGCCCAATACTTTGTAATCAGTTTTCCACCAGGCAAGGTAAGAATGCTTAGTTCTGCCCAAAAAAGGCTGTAAACAAGAAAACCTTTCGGAAATGAAATATATAAATAAATTGTGGCTTACTTATTGGAACAAGGAATATCTATTTTAGTATAAAATAGTGTCTCTTTTTAATGGATCTAATAGAAGCAATTATGTAAACTGATAAGAGAACAGTTTGTACAAGGCAAATTTATAATGCAGTTGCATGCACATACCACAAAAAGAACTAAATTAGTCATGTCAGTCACAAGGTGGTTGGTATTTTAAGAGTTTTTTCTGTAGAATGAGTCTAAGTAATAAAGATTCTAAGTTGTTAATACTATCAAGTGCTGTGTTGACTTAATAAACTCTGAGAGCCATTCTTATGAAAACAAGAAGGGTAAGAGCAGCAGGCAGTTGTTAAAAGTCTTTTCAGTCATTATTTTTCAACTAAGATAACAGAGAAAGCAAAGCCTACTAATCCCCAACAACAAAGGATTGTACTTGCCTCTTTTTTGATTCCACTTGTGTGCATCTTCCAGACAATCTGGATCAAAAACATAGCTGCCATCCTCTGTGAAGAAGTAGTCGTCAGTGCTAAAAATGACTGCACTGGGAAATTCACGTTTCAGTTGCCTGGAGGTAAAAACATTGTCAGGAAAAACTACAACTCAGTATAAAGCAAGTATGCATTTTTATTTTCCAGTTATCCCCATGAACTTCAACTGGGGCCCAAATAAATCGAAGGTGAAATCCCCAAATCAAAACAGAACACGGAGAAGGGGACTGAACCACACAGAACAACCAGATCCTTTATTACTGTAAAATACAAGAAGCACAAGATATTTCTTCGGAGTTTGATTTGTATTTGTCATTTCCCTTGGTCTTGCGACTAACCAACCAATGGATATGCAGTAATCAATACAAATGCATACATTTCTAGAGGGACATTTTAGCTACCTGGGATGAAGCAGCAAATAAGAGCTCTCTCAGACAACATCAAGGTTCCTACTAACCATAGTCAGCCAAGTTCTTTTGGTACCTAAGGCAGAAAATCCCACAAAAGCTTTTTTGATCTCTGCCCGTTGTTGTTGTTGTTTAGTCATTAAGTGATGTCCGACTCTTCGTGACCCCATGGACCAGAGCATGCCAGGCCCTCCTGTCTTCCACTGCCTCGTGGAGTTGGGTCAAATTCATGTTGGTAGCTTCAATGACACTGTCCAACCATCTTGTCCTCTGTTGTCCCTTTCTCATCTTGCCTTGACAGTTTCCCAACATCAGGGGCTTTTCCAGGGAGTCTTCTCTTCTCATGAGATGGCCAAAGTATTGGAGCCTCAGCTTCAGAATCTGTCCTTCCAGTGAGCAATCAGGGTTGATTTCCTTCAGAATGGATAGGTTTGTTCTCTTTGCAGTCCAGGGGACTCTCAAGAGTCTCCTCCAGCATCGCAATTCAAAAGCATCAATTCTTTGGCAGTCAGCCTTCTTTATGATCCAGTTCTCACTTCTGTACATCTCTACTGGAAAAAAAATCGCTTTGACTATGTGGACCTTTGTTGGCAAGGTGAGGTCTCTGCTTTTTAATATGCTGTCTGGATTTGTCATCAGTTTCCTCCCAAGAAGCAGGTTTTTAATTTTGTGGCTGCTGTCACCATCTGCAGTGCTCATGGAGCCCAAGAAAGTAAAATCTGTCTCTGCCTCCATTTCTTTCCATTCTATTTGCCAGGAGGTGATGGGACCAGTGGCCATGATCTTAGTTTTTGGATGTTGAGTTTCAGACCATTTTTGCGCTCTCCTCTTTCACCCTCATTAAGAGGTTCTTTAATTCCTCCTCACTTTCTGCCATCAGAGTGGTATCATCTACCGTACATATCAGAGGTCGTTGATATTTCTTCCAGCAGTCTTAAGTCCGGCTTGGGATTCCTCCAGGGATTCCTCCAGTCCAGCCTTCCGCATGATGTATTCTGCATATAAGTTAAATAAGCAGGGGGACAATATACAGCCTTGTCGTACTCCTTTCCCAATTTTGAACCAATCAGTTGTTCCATATCCAATCTGTGGCCATAGTAACCAACTAATAACCAATCAAATAACACTTTCCTGCTTTTTCCCTGACAGCAGAATCTGGTGCCTGAGGCCGGTGTGTCACCTTGCCTAACAGCAGAGCCAGCCCTCTGTTGCTGAGATAAAATTAGCTTCTAATAACCACTTCTGGAACTTTTCTCCATTTCTATGTACTGTATTACTCTTTTTCTGCTATTTCTACAATCTTAAAACCACAGGCATCCATGTTTCTGTCTTCTAAAGTTATCATGCAAAAGGACCTAAATGCACTGGAATTTAATACACTGGTAGTTGCAAAAGAAAGGGACCTTTAAGAATATGGGGGGCTTCATGAAAGAGGTGCATGATACAAATATTTAAGGATGTATCCAGCAATTTATTTCAGTATGCAAAGACTACTATTTCAGGGAGCTAGCAAGAGGGATCTGGAAAAAGGGCCAAGCCTAGAAACTTCCCATATCTCAATTTCCTGTCTTGTTAAGCAATACTTGAGGCAGACATTACTCTGGGTTATCAATAAGTAAAGACAAACACAGGCTGATTTAAATTGTAAAGTCAGGAGCCGATAGCTTCACGGTGACTCATCTTTAAGATCCCAGCTGTTTAAATATATTTGTTGCTTACAATATCCATCCTACTGCAGAATTAGTGCACAAAAATAAAGAACTCTTTATTCTTCTGTAATCCCAACCCTCTCTACTGTGGATTTCAGCTATTTGTCAAATGCATATTGATTAGTAACACTTTATATACCACATTAAGAAGAAACGAATAGTTCATTAATTAGGAATTCAGTTGTGGATCTTTGCTTATATTTCAAACATCCCAGTCCAATCATGATGGAGGGGCAATTATCTGCATAGAAAACACATAGAAAATCTGCACTTCAGCACCACTGTCATTACAACTTTTCAACCCTTCACATGAGATTGATTATGTTGTAGCAGAGCCAGTAGTGTTAGACTCCCCCTTGGCCATGTAAGATTTATGGGGAGTGGCAATGGTAAACCATTTCTTGACATTCTCGCAAAGCTTAAAAACCTTATTAGTATCATTCTAAGTTGGAAGTGACTTGAGAGAACTTATACATACAGATCTTCATGGAATACTGCAGAAAGAAAGTGGTTGTTCTCAGTTCAAAAGGTTATTCTTAGGTCAAAAGCTATATGCTGCTCTAGAGAGCATCAAATAGACTATGATTATGTGTTAGGAAGAACCAGCTTTCTGCCAAAATCTGGTGAGCTACCTTCCCACTGTTACCCTATTCTCTTTCCTATTTTGCAAAGCATGCATTTTCCATTTCTTTGGAGGAAACACCACATTCTCCTTTTTTCATGAGAGCCTCACACTTATTCTTCATGGCAGAGTGCTTGAGGGATAATGTCACATACCATGTACAAAAATGGTATAGCTTTGTCTCTTTCCTACTAAAGCCCTCCACATCATTGGAAAAACAGCCCCAGAGGCTTCTCCCAAGGTGGTTGGAGGGGCACAATGTATCATTCGTTTCTGCTGATGGAAGCGGTTCAGTCAGGAAAACATTCTGGGACCTGGCCCAGATGTAAACATTACATACAAGATTAAAACAAACTGAAAGGTCTTCAACTGACACCAAGACATAAGAATTTACCCTAGATAAACTTACCTTGTGACAATATGTCATAAAAAGGATGTCACTAACAAGACAACTCTTTTTTTCAATTATACTGTTCACAGTTCTCTAAGGGAAGACTTGATATTGTGGTAGAATTATGGGGAGAGAAGAGAGTCCTGATCCTAAAGCCTAAGAGTAGACATGGGGACAAATAAAAAAAGAATCGCGATATTTGTCAGAAATCGCTGATTCGTGTAATATTCATCATTTTATTGCACTGGAAATGTTTTATTTTGCAACTAAAGATGAGTGTATCAGCTTTTCCAGGCAACCTTCCATTCACATTTATGTTTGGTTTAATACTTCTGTGGTCACTGTCGCTTAGTGATGAGTAGTTGAATAACACTTATATTCTATAGCAGATTTCAGGCACTACTGAAGATAAAATGAAGTGTTTCCATCTTGGCTTTGAAATTAACAAAGTCAAGGAATATCAGCTGTCATTATCCTATCTTGACCCAAGTTTATAATTTAATATTTATCCAATCAAATCTAGGGTGACAGAAATGACCCATCAGTACTATGTATGCAAATACAGTTTATTTCTATGCCTGCAACTGCAAAGGGAAGGCAGAGGATTAAATTTAAGGGCCACGGGGGTTACACTTGCACAGAGTGCTATGGACATAGATTTACGGCACCCCTTTCTACAGAGCACAGTACGTAGAAACTGGAGCACCAGGTAAGGATGAGATACACTTTACTCCACTGTGTTTTATCTTGCTACTAAATTTGTGGCATTCCTTCCTTTCAGTGTAAGACAGTGAAGGGGATGGTCTCAGAAACACCACTGAATTATGGATTTAACATTTTTGCTGGATGTCTAGAGCAGGACAAAGTTCTCCTCCCATTCTGCTTTCCCTGCATCTCACCTAAACTAATGAAAAGTTGCATGCCTGCTCCCAGACATTTCTCTCCCAACTAATGCTGGGAGAGAAAAACTATCTAAATCTTCAGTGGTTAAGCAAAACCAAAAATTTGATTTAAAAAATGTCTTTAACAAACTGGATTCCTTTTTTTTCTTACTCCTGAATACATAGGTCATTGTTTTGCTTCTGGACACAATCTAGAGCAGTAGTTCCCAACCTTGAGTCCCCAGATGTTATTGGACTACAACTCCCACAAATCCTGCTCAGTACAACTAGCAGTGAAGGCTTCTGGGAGATTTAGTCCAAGAACATCTGGGGACCCAAGGCTGGGAATCACTGATCTAGAGAATGCATCCGCTGAAATGTATATGCATTATTTTCTCTGGTTTGCATTTATTAGCTCCAAACTGTGTTCTCTGAATGCTGATGTGTTCAGTTCCCGCATGGTTACTTCCGTGATGGCTGTAATAAAGATGGGGCAATATTTGTGTGTGCTAATTTTTACATACAGGAGGAACGTCTTGCATCAAGCCTCCACAATAGGAAGAGTTCTATCTGTACATGTTTTCTTAACATTCAGTTTCATATTGTATAGTACAGATGTGTATCAAATGATTTCATAGAACTCAGAAACTGCAGTATATCAAGAAGTAACTGTGTCTTCTGTTTGTATCATGTATACAAAAAACCTAACTGATGCTTCTTCAGGTCAAACAGCACCAGGTAGACGTGACTTCCAGCAGAGAGGTAAGCAACAAAAAAGCACCAAGCTATTTGCTCTAAGGCAGCGGTTCCCAACCTTGGGTAACCCAAGTGTCCTTGGACTGCAACTCCCAGAAACCCTGGACAGCACTGCTAATGATGAAGTCTGATGGGAGCTGCAGTCAAAGAACACCAGGGTTACCCTAGGTTGGTAACCACTGCTCTAAGGATACCATCAAGGCAATACTTTGCTGAAGCCCACTGAACAGAATAAGCAGAACCCTCAAATACAGCAGGGCTGGCTTATCACATTTTGAAGGAACTGAAGTAGTTCAAAGCAAGCAGGCGAAGGCCCTTCTTTTCAGGCAATCTTTCCCTCAGTGGCTAGTGCCTGAATGGAATCCATTTAGATGGATTGTTATGCATTACTGCTTTTACTGAGCTTTTAGTATTGCTTGTGTTTACCATTTCCCAGAGTTATTTTTTATTCCTTAATATGTATATGCTTATTGTTTTTAGCTTTAATATTGTCTTTTAATAATGGCAGCTCTCTTTTAATACTCATTCTTTTTAGCTTTATATATTGTCTTTCAATGACGTAAGCCACCTTGGGTCCATATATTTGTAAGCCACCCCGAGTAGAGGGGTGGGGTAGAAATATAAACAAACAAACAAACAAACAAATAAATGAGATAATTTTAAGGAGAAAAGCATGGTAAAAATAAAGGAAGGAAGGAGGGAAGAAAGCAGGGAAGCAGAGCACTCTCTCATGACAATTGGGTTCAGATTTTGAATCTGTCTGAACACACAGCTTCCTTCACTTACTACTTTTCAGTTAGCATGTTTTAAGTACGTTTTAAGTTCTCATGGTGAACTGAATATGAGTTCTGAACTTCCTCCTGGAATCAGTAACATGTCAAAGAACTAATAAACACAAGCTGTCTCTGAGCAGGCTCTCCAGAAACCCTGCTCTCTTAAAAGGCAGGATCAGGACAACGCTCAGAAACACAGAGTGGTACGTACCTTCAATATATTCCAGTTCAGCTCAGCTAAGTTTTATTGCCTTTAAATACTGTAATACAAAAGTTGACAAACACACTTCACTGTCATATTTAATTTTTCAGGCTCTGAGACTCCATGAAGCTCTGTATCCACAATTTGCAAAGCAGATACAGGAGTTACATCTCCTTCCTCTTTCTGCTTGATTTGTGCCTGTCCTGCTGTATCACAAACAGTGGAGCCCTGGCATAAAAAATTAGCAAATTGCTTCTAGTAGTTTATTTTTCACACATGCTCATTTACTTAATTTATTTAAAATATCTTTACCTTGCCTTTCTCTTTAAAAGGACCGAAAGGCAGCTCACTCAAACTGCTGAATGTAAAATGTGGGCAGCTTGAAATTATAAAAGGGAACACAGCAAATATAAAAGAGAAGACTACTTTTCTTCTTGAACATGACCAGACCAGCTCTTTCCATTTCCCACCCTGATAACTGAGAACAACATCCAGAACCAAAATCAAACAATTTCTTACTTTCATTGCACCCTCTTTTCCAGATAATTCTGATTAGTTCACATCTGTTTATGCTGTGATGGAGCAGAATAAACTAAAGCAACACTTCAGAAGCAGGAAATTTTGATGGGCATTTTTCATTTGACCGCCAAATGGCAGGAAAATACACGTGTAGGTTTAAATAATAATTATGTGTGGTCAAGCTGATTCCCTTTCCACAGTTTACTAGGTATAGAGTACAGTGGACCCTTGACTTACAGACGGCTTGACTTACAGACTTTTTGAGTTACAGACTTCTCTGGCCGCAAAATTTAGGTTTGACTTGCAGACTGAGATTTGACTTACAGACCAGAAAAAAACCAAAATGGAACAAAAACAGCCTGTTACGGGATTAATCGGTTTTCAATGCACTGTAGGTCAATGGAGACTTGACTTACAGACTTTTTGACTTGAGAACCGCCTTCCAATGCGGATTAAGTTCTCAAGTCAAGACCCCACTGTACTCCAACGTGGGTTTTATGTACTGTTCTTCTGGCCACACTTTGCACCCTCTAGCTTGCCCACACCACACAGACTGGTGCCTCTTCTACAGGGAAGTGGGGAATTGAACTCTTGGGGGCCTCCAGCCCATTGAGCTGTTCAGCATGCTAAGCAGAGGCTTATGAAGACCTATTCTGCAAATGTAACCTATCAGCTATTGGCCCCATAATGGCAGTAACAGGGATAAAACTGAGAAGATGTGCTGGTGGTAGCGAGACAGAATTTGGGGGGGGGGGAGGGAAGAGAGACCCTACCTTCGCTGCTGAGAAAATAAACGAGTTTGTAGACAACCAGGTCCAGCAAGAACTGAACTGGCCTTGTCCACGAAACTCACATTAAAATAAAAGCAGTTAGTCTTTAAGATGCCACAACATTTTTGTCTTTATTTTTTTTTTTTTTGCTTGACATGTTAGCACAGACTAAGAGGGCTACCTCTTCTAAAACGACAGCCACGGATGACACGGGATAATAATGGTAACTTCAAAAACAAGAGTCTGTTTTTTTCTGCAACGCGCTAGCCGGAGTGCCCCGACAGCGCCTGAAAGCACCCACTTTCCCCACCTTCCCAATTCGCTTCTTGGCTTCCTCGTCTGCCTCCCAGGGGTTCTGTCTTCACCGCCCCGAGAAATACCCCCGTTTCTTTACGTTCCCGATGTTAACGGCTAGCAAGTCAATAGTTTCAAGGATGCTTTCCTTCAAGACCATGATCTAGAAACGCAATCAGTTGAAAGCACAGGAACTCTAGAAGAAAGAGAAACTAAAACCTCTCTCCTTGTCCTTTATAATAAGAGGGTGCAAGAAGGCCATTTTAGACAGAACTTTTTCCTCCCCAGCACTTTTGTGTGTGCATGTGCGTATGTGTGGTGTGTGTGTGCAGGGACCCTCCGTCGATCAATAAAGAGCCTCGGGAGCCGTCGGCGAATAAACAGCCCCAGCGCCAGCGCGCCGTTGATCTGCCCTCCCCGCCTCGCAAACAGGCAGCGCCCGCTTTCTAGCAAAATGCGAAAACCCCATCCAGGCTACCGAAGTGCGGTTTCCAAGCCCGGTCTCTCAGCCGCAGTTAAAGGTTTCCGTCCCGGCGAACACGCCCCTCGAGAGGAGAGGAGTCCCTCGTTCCCTCGCCTCCCGTCGGTGGCAGGCGGCTGTTTACCTGGCCAAGGTACTTTTCCCGGAGCCCGGCAGCCCTCGGAGCAAATAGAGGCTTTTGCTGAAGCGGTGCCTGCGGCCGCGCCCTCGGCCTTGGGCTTCGGGTGGCTGGAGGCTCAGGCCTCCGAAGGCGCGGACCAAGCTGGCCTCCATGGCGGGAGAGCGACAACCACCACAAGGGCCGCCCCGGCCGGCGCGGCGGAAACCTCTGGTGGTGAGGGTGGCGGACTCGGCGCTCGCCTCGTGACTGGGACGGGCGGAGACGCCTCCCTCCCTCCGCGCCCCCACCCCCACCCCCCGCCAGGCAGGGAGCCGCCCAGGGGCGCCGGAGGGCAGGAGGCCCCGGCTGGAGCGGCGGGACCGGCCTGCGCGCCGAGGGGGGGGGGGGCAGCCGGTCCTCCCGCTAGAGAGGGGACCGTCGTCTCGTCTCACCCACCACAGGTGGCCAAGCCGTTTAGACTCGGACCTGCCGGTTGGGGGGGGGGGGTTGAGTCCAGAGGGCCCGGCCATCTCCGGTAGTGACATTCGTATACCTCCCCCCCCCACAGCTCTGGCATACCCCACCCCCGTTCTCCCTTCCTGACTTCCTTTGAGCAAAACTGCCACAGCGTCTACGCGACACACGCCGGCTGCCCCGTGGGGGGTGTTGTTCACAGTTTCGTTGTTTGCAGTGGAGATTTGCTTGCCAGAGAGAATGGTAGCCTTGAGCAACGTCCGCTGGAGTATATCTAGACGGAAGGGTTGGCACTCTGGGCGGCGGCGGCGGCAGCAGCTGCTGGCCTTCACAGGAGAAGATAAGCCCACTTGCAGGACAGACAACCCCTGAAATGTCTCATGCTGTACACAACTCCTAAAGGAGGTGTGCCCTCCATTTCATATGGCCACCCTACGAAAGCGGTCAGAGGAAGCAAGCAATATTCTTAATAGACTGCCCCAAAGACTGCCCACCAGTGATGCTTGGCCAGGGCAGTCTTTGGGGCACCAACATAAGTGTGTTTACACAAAGTAAGCTTCATCTATTCAGCACAAGATGTTCCCAAATGTGAACATTTCATGGCATGTGGACAAACTGGGATGTGCGTGCGCCTGCAAAAAGACAGAATGGAAGCGGGTTTTTATTTGTGAGCTTTCACACTTAAATGAATCTATTATAAATCTATCAACTTGTAAACTGCCACAGCATTTTGTCTGTTCTTCCTCTGGCCCTTTGCCTCGCCAACCCTTTTAATTTTGTCAGCATACTGAGACTAAACACTAGGATGGCTTCTCTGGAAACCATTTCCAAGCATATGCAATTGCAGCCCAAGTTATGCTGACATTGGATTTTTGTCCCCAGGTCAAGGAGCAGACCACCAGAAGACACATTTTAGAGGTAGGCATTGCAGACCTAATTTACTGGGGTGTAGGAGACCTGAAACATGTTCTTAAGATTAGGGGAGGAAAACACAATGAAACAATGGCTGAATACTGTGGTAATAATTATATATTGAATCTGTTGTATACAGTATTTGCAAAGTCATCTGTTTACCACTGGACAATTATTGACACTATAAGAATGTAAGAAAAGCCCTGCTGGATCATGCCATTAAATTAACTTAGCAATGCTAGGATGAATATTTTACTGCCAGTCACTCTTGTAGTAAAATGTTCACTGTGCTTGATGTACAACTCTCTGAGCTTTAACATAACAATACTTTACCTTCCATTCCTACCTGACCTCACTGTTTCCATTTTTCTTTTGCATTCATGGCAACTGGCAATAACATTCCATGTATGTTATGAGATATATTCTAGTCAATGAAAAGCGTCATAAGACTGCTGACCAACATAGCTCGCTCTCTCAGTTGGCATCCCTGTGCAAATCAATTGATATGTGTATGTGAATTTTCAGTAGGAAAATGGCCACTCCAGAAGACTTAAGTGACTCTTAACTCTTGGACTTTGCCAAATTGGACTTGTGGCATATAGTTTACCTGTAAGGCTGCAGTCCTGTGCACATTTATTAGAAACTAAACTGATTTTTTTTCAACTGAAAATAGATTAGTTAGCAAAGTCCTACTTGAATGTGATCATTAATCATTTTCTTGTTTCTTTTTGGCTGCTGTTGTTTGAGTTTGAATTTGCCACTCTTCATATTCACAGTGGACCAATTATTTCTTTGTCTGATATAAACAACAGGCAGTCAACAGTTTAAATTGCTTCTCAAAATGACAATCAATAAACACTGTTCAAAGTTTCATTTTATTTTGAAACAAAAAGGCACATGCTACATGGATGGGAAGCAGCAACATCCTTATATGTAACGGATTCAATAACCTTTATAAATTGCATTTCTCCTCAATGTCATTAGTTTTTTATTATACCTGGCTGTTTTTATGCTAATAAATTATATTAATGTAGTGTATCTCACCATGTCTTTCACTGCATTTATGCTATTTTGGTTTGCACTTTTAATTTTTTGATATCATCTTATTTTGTTATTTTATTGTTTCTGTCTAGTTGTTGTAAACCATCCAGAGTGCCCTTGGCTGCCAGATGGGCAGTATATAAGTAAGTAAGTAAGTAAGTAAGTAAGTAAGTAAGTAAGTAAGTAAGTAAGTAAGTAAGTAAGTAAGTAAGTAAGTAAGTAAACAAACAAACAGACAGACAGACAGACAGACAGACAGACAGACAGACAGACAGACAGACAGACAGACTGGGTAGGACCCATGGTGAAGCCAACAAATTCTGTAATGCAAAAGAGAACAAACCTATTGAATCATCCAATCAAAATATTATGCCTATTGATGTAAATTAAAACTTCATAATGTGCAGTTGTCTTAGAATGTAATGTGTATGTAATGTGTACTGTATCTCATTAGTTACAATTGGCCACTCTTCATGGATCTTTTAAATATTCTGTCTTTTGAATGGGAAATAATTGTTGTATTTAGTTTGTCAACTGCTAAACATTTTTCTCCATGCATTTTTTGTCCTTCTGAACTGAACACATTTCTTAATTCATTGTTTATTTATATGAGAGAGAGTGCAAAAGAATACTAGCAGTATGTTGGATGCTTTACAGAATATAAGAGGACAGAGTTTACAACCTAACATTCAAAACAGACAACAGTGGCCAAAATCCTGTTGCTTAGTGTAGTAAATTGCTCTAGGGTAGATCCATGGAACCAATGGGGGCTTAGGGAGTCAACTCTTCTGTAAATTCCACTGATTCAAATGGGCATAATCGAATAATGGCTTACTCTGCTTACAGAGGAGTTCACTCACTAAAGTTCACTCCATGGGTCTACTTTAGTGCAATTTAGTACACTAAACCAGTTGTTCTTAACCTTGGATTACTCAGGTGTTTTTGAACTGCAACTCCCAGAAACCCCAGCCAGCACAGCTGGTGGTGAAGGCTTCTGGGAGTTGCAGTCCAACAACACCTGAGTAACCCAAGGTTAAGAACCACTGCACTAAACAACAGGATTTAGGCCAGTAAAAGAGTGGGAAGGAAGTGATGGCGGGTGAACAGAACAGTCAGGAGCGTTCTGCAGATATAGCTAGTGCATAGCATTGGGACAAGAGATATAAACCAAAGGATTTAGAGCATATTGACTCCAAGAAAGTACTTGAAGTAAACAAGAACAACGTGCTGATCTTGTTGGGCTAGAATCTGAAGGGCCTTCACCACTAATTATGATGGCTAGAGTTGCTAAGAGTTCCGGTCAAACAACAATAGCCATAGTGACTCAATCCTCTTGTAAAGGGAGAGATGATAAAACTTGAGTGCATAGAGAAAGAAAGAGAACAAAGGAGACAAATAAAATTTAACCGTATAATGTGATGCCAAAGCATTTTCCTCAAGACTGTTCAAGTGTCTGAACATCACAGCAAGCAGGGATTCTATGTACAAGAAGCTGCAAGAAGGAACAGTCCATGTTGCTCTGTGATGTGCAAACCCAGCAAGAGTCACCTCTCTGTCTTGCTTCTCCTTCAATACACCAGAGAAATAACCCCAGAAAATCAATGGTATATTCCTTTGGCTTGTTGGGGGAGAGATAGACCAGAGTGTCAGCTCCTCTTAGGTTCAGCTGGCATACTAAACAGATAATAGGTGATTTGTTTGGGTCTTCGCATGCTGTTTTTCATTCCATTTTCTCAGCAGTCACCGGGGGGGGGGGGAGTGAAAAGAGAGAGAAAAGCAGCAGCAGCATACTAAGTCTTATAAGTGGCTCTTCATATGCAGAAATAATGCATATGGACTTAATGTATGGATTTAATGAGACAACCAAAACAAGAAAAAACAAGTTTCACATTTAGAATTGTTACTTTTCAGAACAAAGTGTTGATCTTTATTTTTAGACAAACATTCAGGCTAGACTGTTACTTGTATTATCTATCTAAAACAGTTTGTCGCAGCAATGGTGTTTCTTCCAAGAGTTTTTGTAGATTTACTTCATAAGATTCTCAGCTCTCTTGACCCCCTTTATTGGAATCTTCTAGGGTAGTAACACCAGCTATAAGGAAATAGAGTTAATAATTTAAGCAACCTAATATAGAGTCCTACATGGACTTACCTTTATGTGAGAGCAAGAGTCCACCTCCTCCAAAAGCGGCTATGGCTGGTTCCCACCTTCCGTTATCTGCACGTTGCTACATGCAATCCTGGCAGATTGTACAATGTGGCAATATTTGCCCTCTCTAGTCTCTTTAAAAGAAACTGTTTTCACCAATATCTTAAACTATTATAAAGAGGCAAATATACAAATTTAGTTACATAAAGTCCCACTGAACTCAGTGAATATTACCTATACTGTACTGTACCATGGATTGCAAAAATGTTTCTCCTGGCTGGTTTGAAGCTTTCTATAGATATATAGACACAACCTCTACTTGCGTTATGCAGCAGATACTAAGAGGTAAAGTAATTTTGCACTACGTTCTTGTGACATACGTGAAACATCCCTCCCTCCCCAACATTGTTATTAATAACCTTTCAATAAATTGTGTACTGATTATAAATGACTGACTGTAACCTAGAGGTTGATAATGGCATTTCCCAAGGTGTTCCACTTCTGTTCTGGGCAGAACAAGCCAGAAAGGGTTTTTGCATCTTAATCCATATTGAAAAAGTTGGTGAAGTTGAATACTCCCTTTATATTTCACTTAGCCCACTAAATTTAAATCCAGACAAATATTCAAACTCATAACACATTCCAAAAAAACACACAAAATATTTTGTTGCAAGTGATATATCACCTAATTAGTTCATTTGTATCCTTCATTTAAGACACAAAAGACTATACTCACCAGACAAGGCACAATCTTCCTTGGATATATTGTTTTTATGTTTCTTCTGAAATAAAATCAAAAGAAATGGTATCTATTTCCCCATAAGAAAACAGAACCACCTTTTTTTCCTGGATGGTGTCTTTCAAGAAACTAAGTCTGTTCCCATCACAAGGAACAAGCACTACATGTTCCTTTCCCTAAATGTCCATTCTGTCTGGCACTTGCAGAGCAACTATTCTGATATACGTAAATATTCAGTACAATCTGCACAATAAGGCAAATAAGGAAATAACTTTCATACCTCCACAGATGTCTTCCAGTGTAAATAGATATGTTTTGAAGTTGCCCAATCAAGGGGAACTACATAATCATCAGGCAATAAAGTGTCTACAAAACAAGATTTTTGAACAAAATGGTTATTCAAGCATTGAGCTACCAGGAACAGAAATATTAAATTTAGCAAGTGCAACAGTAATTGGATTTCAGCTAGAAATAGTCTGAGGAATAAACTTGCTATTTAATTCTGAACACTAGAATTAACATCACAAGATAATGCAAGTATTTATTTATTTATTTATTTATTTATTTATTTATTTATTTATTTATTTATTTATTTATACCCCGCCTATCTAGTCATTTCGACCACTCTAGGCGGCTTACAACATAAGGATAACAAGTTCTAAAAAAATTTATAACAATTAATTAATTAAATGATTATATAAGATGGGAAAAATAAAAATAAATCAAATAAAGAGGGGAAAAAAAGGAAAGAGGACAGGAATTAACTGGAAGGGAAGGCCTGCCTATACATCCATGTTTTTAGTTGGTTCTTAAAAGTACCCAGCGAGGGTGCAGCGCGAATCTCCGGAGGTAGGTTATTCCAAAGACGAGGAGCCACCGCCAAGAAAGCCCGGTTTCTAGTTCTTTCTTTCCGGGCCTCCCTTGGCGTCAGGCTCCTCAGCCTCACCTCCTGACTCGTGCGGGTGATCTGAGTAGATCTTGGTGGGAGCAGACGCTCCGCCAAGTATCGAGGTCCTAAACTGTTTAGGGCCTTATAGGTAAGCATTAGAACTTTGAATTCAATGTGGAAATGGATGGGCAGTCAGTGCAGCATGGCCAGAGTAGGAGAGATATGTTGGTATTTTCTCACTCCAGTAAGGAGTCTGGCCGCCGCATTCTGCACCACTTGAAGTTTCTGCATCAGCTTCAAAGGAAGCCCCACGTAGAGCGTGTTACAGTAGTCTAATCTAGAAATTACGAGCGCAAGTACTAAGGTAGTGAGCGCCCCCGTGTCTAGGTAAGGTCACAGCCGGGCAATCCACCCAAAGTGGAAAAAGGTGGTGCGGACTACCGATGCCACCTGCGTTTCCATGGTGAGCATCGGGTCCAGGTGTACCCCCAGGCAAGATAAAACATTGCAAGATAAAACACAGCAGTTACATTAAAATAAAAGAGTTGTGGCACCTCAAGGGAGGGATTTATTGCAGTGCAAGCTTTTGTGGATTACAATCCAAGTGGACAGAAATAAGTTCCTTGGTCTTTAAGGTCCCACCAATCTTTTATTTTTAATGTATGAGATAAGACATATGCAAGCATATCATTTGATTTTTCCATAATTCTCATTTATAACTAGCAGTTAAGATGTGGACTAAATGTTTAAAAAATTGCTGGAGGTTAAATTATAAACACTGAAAACTAAATATATGGAGCTATATCATGGATGACTCAGTCACACAATTATCATTTGATGTACTCATTAATTTATAAACATACATAAATTAATATAAAACTGAAACTACTAGATGGAAATTTATTATATCGGACATAAAAAGGATAGATGTTGTAATACACATGCAAGAGAATTTACTTTCTATGGTTGGACCTATTCTCAAGCTGAAGGAGCCCCATGTTTCAAATGGCATATTGGGAGAAGTGGAAATATGTGTAACTTCCTCCCCCACCCCCCAAAACTGTTTCATCTATTACTAGCCTGTATTCAACTTTGGAATATATTTCCCATTTGATTCTGGAGCTCTACACTCTGCAGCTAACAGATACTATTTGGGGAGACTGATCTTTCAAAATTTGAATGGCATTGTTGAATCTGGTGTATTCTGCAACTGAGCAGAATCTTAAGATCCTACTTTATGGGAAGTAAAACCACTTGAGTACTTTACCTAGAGAACCCTTGAAATGGTCATAAGTCAGAACTGATGACACACAATGATTATTTAAAGAGCCCAGAGACTATTTGCTTTGATTTATAAAAAGATGTGGGTAGTGGACTTATCAGAATAAATTAGTTCAGGCATACCTCGGTTTACGAAATTAATGCGTCCTCTCGGACGTTACATCATGTGGAAATTTCATAAACTGATACACAGATTGAGCTAGGAACAGGGGCAGTGCTAGAAACACCCAGGTGCAATGTGTCCTGGGGGAAACCCTTTTGTACAGCGGGGGGGGGGATAGAATATAAACTGGGGCATTATTTTCTATGGATTTTGGTTTGTAAACCGAAAATTACATAAACTAAGGCAACGAGGTACCGCTGTACATTTCCAGTCTTGCTGATACTTGATGAACTAGGGATGAGTAAGCATACTGAATAACACAATACAGAATTTACAGGGTAATATTTCCTCTACAATTCCACAATTATAACTTTTGCAAATGCAATGCAAGTCTGAATACCAAACTGGGGGAAGCCATTTCAGCACCACAGACTTTGCTTCGTCCTTCCTTCTTTTATCATTTGATTAAACTAATCTAATTAAATATTTAATTAAACTTATTAAAGGCTGAAAACTTAGCTGTAAACTGTTCCACAGCAGTATACCAATCTTGTAGTTCTTTATAAACACAAACCATATAAACTGTCTAAAATCCTGTTGGGCAAAATCCACCTGCACAACATAAATGATGTCAGTGGCAGTGTGCAGGTGAAACTGTGCAACAGGGTTTCAGCCACTGCATTGAATATATGCCTTAGTAAAATGAGCATGTAACAACTTCACACAGTGGTATGACCCCCACAGTCAGCTGTTTTTAGATATATATATAGCTCCAAGGACCTATCTGGGAGGAACAAATGTCTTGGAAAGTTTCTACTAATCTGTGGGTATAATTAGAATTGGGGGTATTCATATACGAATATTAGTACCCCTGCACAGGTGGACATAATGAGGGTCTGGCCCCCTGGGGCCAGACTATCCATTCACCTTTCTGCTGCTACTGTGGGTCCCGCGGTCTCTTCCAATCGCTCCAGAGCTCGCGGTCAACTAGCCTCTCCTTGCAGGAGGTGGGACGACGAGCCTCGCTGCCGGAATGAAGAGTGGCTTGCTGACTGGGTGCTCTGGAGCGATAGGAAGGGAGTGTGGAGTCCACAGCAGCAGCGGAAGGTGTGTGGACAGTCCAGCTCCAGGGGGCCGGACCCTCATTATATCCACCTGTGTGGAGCTATTCATATACGAATACCCCTACATCTAGCATCCACTTTGATTTAAGGTGAATTCTATCTGAATGCAAATTGAATGGGGTTAGTCAATAGCCGTGAAATCTTAAAGTTCTGCACTGCTGAAACAAAGCAGCTGTGAAACTGTCAAACCCCGTGAATGGATATTATATACATAATGTGAAATAACTATAAAATAATCTGAATGCCAAATTAAAAATAAATAAGGACTCAAAACTTCTGCAAGTTTTCTTGCTATTTAAAATCTATTATTTTCCAAAAATATATTTCAGTGATGATGATTCTTCCAGGGGAAGAAATGTAAGTCCAAAGCAAGGAAGGCAAGGATAAGATGATATTTCTGGAATTCAATAAATAAATAAATAAATAAATAAATAAATAAATAAAATAAAATAAAAAGAAGAAAAAAACATAGCACCTTAAATACAGTGGGGTCTCTACCGTATTGGAAGGTGGTTCTCAAGTTGAAAGGTTCTTATGTTGAATCTGCATTTCCCATTGGAATGCATTGAAAACCATTTAATCCGTATCTGCTCTTTTCCGTCCATAGAAACTACAGTGGAACCTCTACTTAAGAACTTAATCCGTTTTGGAATGGTGTTCTTAAGTTGAAACGTTCTTAAGTTGAAGCAAAATTTCCCATAGGACATGGACTGAAAACCAATTAATCCGTTCTGGCTGCTTTTTTGTTATGTAGAGGTGCGTTCGTACATTGAAGCATTAGTTCCCATAGGAACTAATGCAAAGCTGCTTAATACGTACTCTACCACCAGGGGGAGATTTTTTTTTTTAACCTAAGATGACCTAAGGTTAAAAAAAGAGCAGGAAAGGTTTTTTTTCCTGTTCTTATCTTGGATTTCTGTTCTCAAGTAGAAGCAAAATTTAGCAAATGGAGCTGTTCTTAAGTTGGATTGTTCTTAAGTAGGGACGTTCTTAAGTAGAGACCCCACTGTACTAACTTCTTCACTCTGAGGAAGTGGACTTGTCCACCAAAAGGTAAAGGTAAAGGTTCCCCTTGACAGTTTTTGTCCAGTCGTGTTCGACTCTAGGGGGCGGTGCTCATCCCCGTTTCCAAGCCATGGAGCCAGCGTTTTGTCTTCAGTGGTCACATGGCCAGTGCGACTTAGACACGGAACGCTGTTACCTTCCCACCGAGGTGATCCCTATTGATCTACTTGCATTTGCATGCTTTTGAACCGCTAGGTTGGCGGGAGCTGGGACAAGCGACGGGCGCTCACTCTGTCGCGTGGCTTCGATCTTACGACTGCTAGTCTTCTGACCCTGCAGCACAGGCTTCTGCGGTTTAGCCCACAGCGCCACCACATCCCTCTACTTTGTCCACCAAAGCTCATATTAAAATATAGCAATTAGTCTTTAAGGTGCCATATTTTTTTGTCTTTTTTAAAATTTGTTTTAACCTGATATGCTGGCACAGACTAGCATGGTTACCTCCTCTAAAACTACCTTTGTACGGACTCGGATGATTTGACTGATTACTAATAAGTGAAAAGTATAATGCCAATAATTGTAGCAAGTGGTGACCAGAATCCTATTAGTTAATTAAACTGGATTAAGTGCAGTGGTGTTAACTGTAGTCAATAGTGAATTGCCACTAGTTATCAAGCCACCTCTTGTATCTCTTATTACACATAACCCACACAGGTTGGGGCATGATGAATAGAAAGTCCAAATCATCAACTAGTGGTAATATGGTGCAGCAATTTATGCCACTGCACTTATGTGGCATGACTATTCAATATACAACACTGTTCATTTATAGTTTTTCTGAAAAGTAGTAATTACCCAGTGGAACTCCTGGAGAACCAAAAAGTTCTGTAAGTTGAACTGCAAATCTTAGTGATAAAGGAAGCCTCAAAAACTTGGAATTAGTACTTAAAGGATTTTGATAATCTCTTATTTGGGAATGTGCTGTTTGCTCAGTTTTATTAAATTGTTGTATACTTTCTAAGGTTTTCACAGCAGAGTCTATAAGGCATCCAGAAATTTCTTTAATGGAACAAAGAATATCTGGCTGCATGGTTGAAACATCAGGAGGTATTTTATCTTGCTTTTCTTCTGTGTCAGTTTCCATAATTTGATTTAAAGGAACAATCTGTTGTTCACCAGGTGAGGAAACTTTACCAGAAGCAGAAGTGGACATCTGAATGTTTACTGTGTCATAACTAAACTGTGCTGAAAATCCATAGCAGCCAAGGCTTGCCTTCTTTGTAATAGTCTCTTTATTTGAAATTCCCTCTTGTTTCATCAGTATACCGACTTCCTTTATAATTTCCTTATCATTTTTGACAGCAATCTGCCTTGGGAAATCAAAATTTGGGGCCAATTTAAAGATCCTCTTGCATCTTCTGTTTTTTCTTGGGGAAGCTAACATGGTTGCATCAGACGGAATGCTGGCTTTAGTTCTGGATTCAGTGAGAAAATCACCTACTGCAATGCATGACATCGCGCAAGTGTTTTCCATCAACAGTGATGGTACTGCATAATGTCTTATATCACTTTTCTCAAGTAACATTTTACCATCTTCCTGTTCCACTGATATTTTACTAGATTTAAAATCACTTAATTCTTTTGTTATTTTTGAAAAGTTCTGCTTGGATCTTCTCTCCTTCTTTGGTATTTGCTCATACATGATTACTTGCAAGACCTCAGGCCAAGTCAAGCATTTGTTTTCATCAGAGTATGCCTCTTGCTGTTTCTTAAGTGTGTCAATAGAAAAGAAAGCCCAGGAATTCATTTCAATATTATGTGATGCCTTATGCTGAAACACAGTTACTTCTTCCCTATGGCTTAACAAACTACTTTCTACACCCTGTTTAAGCACAACTCCAGCAGCTTTATCTTTATCTCCTGCACTTCTCACAGAAGTACAGTTATCTGTACCACTGTTGCTCAGTTTTAGAGTACTCTGATTGTTATACTCCAAAATACTGCTGTCACTTTTTACAAAGTTTAAACGTTGGGTCCCATGTAACTGAAATGATTGTTCAGCTACATTTTTATCTGTAACAGACGGCAAATTCATTAGAGATAAATTACTATCTTTTGCAAGACCATTAGTGTTCAGTGAATTGCCTGAAGCTACTGAATCCATCATACTGCTATCAAGGAAGGTTCCATTTTGCAGCTCAGAGTATTTTAGACCACTGTCTTCAGCAAAGCCATCCACACTCTCCTTTTTATGCTCAGTTGGATATCCAGTCACAAATGCTGATTTTCCATTATCTTCCAAATCTTCCTGTCCACTCCATGATGAGTCGTCATCACTTGGACTGAAGTCCACATCTGATCTTTTCCCTATTGCTTTAGTAGCAACAGCCTTCATTTTTTTGTTCCTCTTTCGTTTCCTCTTCTTTTTCGTCTTGTAGAACCTGTGTGGCTTCTTCACAACCGATTCCCTAAATGGAATAAAGAACTAAATATGAACAAGTTATTAAAGATAATATTGATAAAGTATCAATTGCACAGGTAAGAGTCTAGTCTATAATCTGTTTATTTGTGGAATGAACAAGCTACTATGCGGTCATGCTCAATAAATAATTATCATAGCAAAACAAAACTTTAAAAAACACTATTAAATAATTTAGTTTTCCCTCCAAGTTTGTACTTAAAGCCCAACACCTAGATACCTAGAATGGAATGGTTGATCAGTCATAGAGCAGGCTATTGGAGTTCAACAAATTAAGGGACTGATAGGCTCAGATACTTGCATTTGAGCCAAAACATGATAGTGTTCATAACAACAAAAGACACCACTACCACATATACAAACAAAATGAAATTTGGTCTCTTTGAAAACCGAATGGAAGAATAATGAAAACAGTATATACTTGGACATTAATTACTACTTTTTGATTATCAAGTGAACAAGCACAGGGCTTTTGTAATGAGTGCACCTCCACCCTTAACACTTTAAAAAATGGATTAAAGTTGGAGATTCTACCAGTCTTTGAAGTCAGGCATTATACTTGGAGAATTAAATATAGCACTATTTAGTTTTTAAGGAGGTTCTATATTTAGGCTGCAGTCCTAAACAAATTGAATAGAGAATAAACCCTAGTAAATTAGTGGGACTTATTTCTAGGTCAGTGTTCCCCAGACTTGGGTAACCCAGGTGTTCTTGGACTGCAGTTCTCAGAAGACTTCACTACCAGTTGTGCTGGCCCGGGTTTCTGGGAGTTGCAGTTCAAAAACGCCTGGTTTACCCAAGGTTGAGAAACACTGGCCTAGGTAAACATGCAGAGACGTACTGAAATCCTGTTGTACAATTGTGTGCACTTAAATTTTGATGATGTCGTTTGCCACAGACACTAATCTTTATTTTAAAGTTTCATATGCCCCACCCTCAAATTCTGAGACTCTCTAGGAACCTCTTTTGAGTGCCTGGGGACAAAGGTTGGAAATCCCTTATTGCTCAAAAATTGTAGTGGTGATTAACACCAGTGATTTTCAGGTATTAAAGTCCCCCCACTTCACTAACTCCAATGCTATCAAAGGCCTTCCAAAGTTGAAAGGGTTCCCTGAGGTAGGTAGAAACCCTTAAAATAAAGATTAGCATCTACAGCTGACAACATTGTCAGGATTTACATGCATGCAGTTATGCAGCAAGATTTCTGTATAGTTTGTTACTCACAAAACAACTTCTGTATCTACCCTGCTTTAAGGGACATGAGTCTGTATTTCAAGGTGGCTCTGAATCTTTGAAACAAACATATATGAAAAGCTCACTTGTGTTTCAATCAGTGTCCCAGCAATGACAACAGGACTCAGGTGCCCTTAGGGTGCAAGTCTAAGAACAGTAATGAGATTAGAATTAGCTTGAAAATACAGATGCCATATACCGAAGAACTTCAACATCCAGTGTAGTTGTGGCTCTCAAATTATATACGTGCAATTACTGACCATTTCACCTTATTAAAAGTGACTCCTTTCTTGGAATTGGGCCCCCAAGAGCTTAGAAGAATGTTTGAGCTCTTTAAAAGCAGCACAGCCAATCTGCAAGGTTGTTATCCAGGCTAAATTACATCTTAGTAACTCAGAAGGAATGCATATCTTTAGCTAACTAGACTATGCCCCAACTATATTGTGCTATTACCTTTTATCAGTGACTACTTAATGCTGCTGGATGGTCAATGCTTGAGAAGGTACAACTAATCTAACCCTCAGAATCTGGCCTTATCTACACAGACATGTTAAATAAGTTAAACAAACAAATACTTGGGTAGTAATTGTTAGTTCCTGCAGCATTTCAGAAATGCTACAACAAATTCAAAACCTGCAATTTTTAATCACTTTTTTCCTATTATGTAAGACTACAGAATGCAACCAGTATGAATTTGTCTTGATCTGAACCTACATTTTACTTTGAAGTCAAACTGAGGAAAATATTTTATTTCCCACAATCATGGAATTTATGAAAATCAGATTATTTGATCTCAAGCGCATGGGCCAAGATCTAATGATACACATTTGTATTCCATCCTATTTGAAATCAGATTTTTGTTTCCACCATTCCCTGCCTCGTATTTTGCTTGTTCCATCTTCTTCAGCAAAGGAGAATGGACATTTTTTTTAAAAAAAATCTGTTTTAGAGGATTTCCTAGACTTCCCAAAAAGTATTTAAAGGTACATAGGGGAGGAGAAAGGGGGATTGCTCACTCTGGTGACAGGAGTGGGATCCATTAGAGTTGCAGTTTTGGATTCTCTGCACAGGCTCCTAAAATTAAGCCTTAGTTCAAGCAAAACATTTTTAAACAAAACACACATCCATTCTTTTAAGATGGTTAATGTAATCTTACATATATCTAATAGAAAATAGTTTCTGTTGATCAATAAAAGGTTGATCAATACAATATGTATTTATTTATTTGCGGCCCCTCTCCCAAAGATATAAAGTGGCTCATTTCATTATTTCAAAAATTATGAAGTACTGAAAATAAAATCGAATGCCCCAAAAGTTAAGTCTACAAGACATACCATTTTTATTCTGAAACAGAATAAAACAGTGAAGTCTAATGGAGACCTGCAATGTAAGGCTACTCATTGATCTTTCTTTGCTACTGGATTTGCTGCCAATCACCATAACAAGGAACATTCTTAAACCTCCTGACAGTGACACCAGAAAAACAAGGGAGACTTCTCTGTGCCAGGACTCAGCTTGAACTCATTGCCCCAGGAGATCATGCAGAGCTTTTTTGTTTGCTGTTCAACATCCATTCAGTTTGTCTTGTCAGTTTGATGTAATATTTCATCTCTCATCCCACCTGGTAATCACCTTTGGAATGTTTTGGAAGGAAATCTGCTTAAATGAAGTCCAAACCCAAAATGTTTGATTAGCTACCAAGATATTTGTTTGAATACCGTTAAACTTCAACTGTCTTGCTTTGCTTAATTAAACAATAAGCGGCCAGCTCAACAGCAATCACTATTCATATCTATACCCTACCCTCTTGATAGGAAATTACATGGCTCTATTGATTTTCTTTCTCCCGCATTATCAGATATTCTGTGTGTTCTCATTGCCACCAAACCTTTAAAAATTCAAAGGTGCTATCCTCACTACACCCAGTTCTTTCATCATGCACTTTTTTGTTTGTTCATCCTTCAGTAGTGGGAGAAGTGAAATATTAAAACAAAAAGTCATTCTGTTTTATAACTAAATATAATGCAGCTCCTTTCATGCAAGGAGTAAGAAGTGCAAAACTGATTCTTGAACAATGATAATTCATTTTCAAAGGAAGACACGTTCATACACTAAGGTACAACTGCATCATACTGATGAATAGGAAGTACAAGAGGCATGTTGGTTCAAGATACTGGTGCACAGATTAAAGGGTACAGATACATAGTATTAAATCTTTGTAAGCATTACTTGTAACATATCAAAGTTACTTCTTGATATTTGTAACTATCTCCACTACTGGAAGACATCTGGACTGCAACATGTTAAACAAATTAGTCAGCAAAGAATCATTCAAAATTTTAGATTTAATAAAATTTTGATTAAACATAACATACATGTACATTTCGTAGTAAACATTAAAAACAGGACACAAAATCACAAAGCATTAATTAACCAGAATTTATTCCTCACTTTGATTCTGAATTATAACTGATTGCAGCTAAGTTTCTTCTATTTAATTCAATAAGACAATACATGGAACAGAACGCTCTGCAAGTGCAAACCTTCAAGAAACAAAAGTGAGCAAGCATTGACTGTTAGGAAAATATCTAAACAAAAGTGCCTCTCAAAAAATAATATTGCTAGTTACTAAGAAATAGTTGGGTCAAATAGGTGATTCAGTGCTTTAGTGCCAGATTCTGTAATGTGGAAAGATCTCCCTTAATTGCTCTGATCCAGATATCACAGTGGTCCTATACATAGTGAACAACTGATATTCATTTGCAATCCTTACTGGCTTCAGCAAAGAAGGATGGACCCAGAGATTTCCCTATATGCAAGCAGGTAATTATTAGAGGTGGCTGCATATAGGCAGGGAGCCATCTACAGTGGAGGGACAAGGTCATAGCCTAAAGATGTTACCCTAGACTGAATGTGTGAGAGTAAACCTTCGTAATTAGTCTTTTGACACAGTTCTGCAAACATGCCGAAGACCTATCTATACACTCATTGCAATTCCAGACACACAGGATAACTTTTGCCTTATCTTTAGGTCAGGACTGCCATTTTAAATATTTTTATTTTGCACAATTTAAACACAGACCTCTGGTGTGTTATGCAATATATGCTAGATCTTGTATAATTTTATTTTTTAAAAATAAGAATTTGAAGACACTACTTTCTTTTCAGGTATAATTAAAGAACTGGCAAATAATTTAATGACCTTGGTATTCTCTTGAAGGACAAGGGAAGAGGCAATATTCAATCAGACAGTGGTCCCTTATATCTAAAGGCATGTTTATCTGGAAGACCCCCTAGATCTTTTTAGAACATGCAGGTTCGTCAAGCTAGAAGTGGGGCTATCTGAAACCAAGGTATACCATTAAGTCAATCTAGCCTAGTAGAGCAGCTCTCTAAAGTGTTCAGATACAGTCTAAGCACAGTCTTCCCCTCCTCTCTCTACTACAGGCAGCTTAATTGACCCTTTTCACCAAAGCAAAGGTGCCATATCTATGAAATCCTGACAAAGTGAAATAATAGAGAAAGGACTTTCTATGAGAAAGTTCTCTATAAATGTATGAGACTGTGGAGGCAAAAACAAAATGAAAAGAAACATACCACCAGTCCACCGCACAATTTCACAGTTAATTTCAGCCTCTTGTTATTTTTATCCCATCTTTCTCCCAAAAAGGGACCACCCAGAGGCTCTCTGCATTTCAGCTTTCTCCTCATTTTGTAACACCAGGGCTTTAATTCTTTAAACAAGCTGAATGCAATTTATGTAGAGATCTATACTTTATTAGTTATAGGTGGAATCCAAGTTTAGTCACACTTGTTGCTAGAATAAGACTGCCAAACAGCCTTTGCACTGTGCATTTTAAGCTTTTTAAATGTAGTTCAGAAATACATCAGCAGTAAATTAAACATAATGGAGCAGTAAAACTATTTCATACCTCATTCTGAAGAGCACTAAAGAAGGGGTAAAGGAAGTTAGCATTTAAGTTTTTCACATGAACGTTCTTCTTGTCAGTGATTTAGTTAGCAGAGTTCTACAACGTATAAGACATTATATTTACTTAAATAGGATTATATCTTTGTAAGTTGTTCTATGACCACAATTTAGAAGTTTACTTTTTCTTCAGCATTCCTTTAATTTAGTGAGTCAGGCCAAATACAAAAAAAGAAAAAAAGAAAAAAGAAAGAAAATGTGATTGTTGATATACTCATATACTAATGCAAAAAAATGCCAAAATTTGAAATGTTTATAGTAGTGGTCTCCAGAGAAGCAGATGAGCAGGAAAGTACCCCTGTTTGCCCACTCATTGTTTCTTTGCATGGATAAGAGAAAACATTGCCTGTCATTATGAGAGAACTACTCTGTGCTTCCGCAGATAGGACTAATGCAGAGTTGTCATATTTTGAGGGGTCTTAAGAAACCCCTTAGAAGAGCAGTGGTGGAATCTGAGGACAATGGCCTCCAGGGATGAGAGAAAGAATTTATAGAACTGAATAAGCCATTTCTGTATTATTTATACCTCTAGATGTTAAGAGATTTAATCATGTTATGTACATGTATTCACAAAATACAATGTTCAGAACACAAAGTCAGCCTTTTCAAACAGTGTGTAAAGCAATTTTATTTTTTTTTATCAGTGACTGGAAAACTTGATGTTTTGTATTAGATTTACTATTGAAACAGTGTGTAAATAAATGTATTTTAGAAACAAAGATGTAATCAGATATTTCCCAACAATTCTGTTAACCAACAAATGAAGATTCTTGATGCAGGGATGGGGAATCTTTGGCCCCTAGATGTTTTGGTCTACAGCACCCACAAGCCCTGACATTGAGTGAGGCTGGTAAGGGTTATAGGCAACATTTGGATGGCCAGAAGTTCCCTGCATCTGTCCTAATGGATTACAAATGCATTTTGGTATTTTAATTGAACAAAAGCTGTAAAGCTCGAACACAAGACACTTACTGTATTTCACCAACATTGGATTGCTCAGACAATACTAGAAGAGCATGTAAAACTGGGTGAGACAAGAGGCAAACATCTACTGGAATTTCACTACATGGTTAAACCAAAATTAGCACATACTCTATTCCAGCTTGACCTCAAGCATCTAATGAAATAAGTACTGTGTGTGTCACAATTGTAAAACAATATGTTTTTTTAAAACTGATGAGTGTCTATCTATGTGTACAGTTCCATTTTTTTCCAACATGTTTAAGACTTGCAACTTCTTTCCATAACAAATCTGTATCATTAAACCAGAAAAAGACCAAGTTTCATATAGCACATTACTGTAAAGTTAGGAAACAATACAGTGGGGTCTCGACTTACGAACTTAATCTGTATTGGAAGGTGGTTCTTAGGTGGAAAAGTTCTTAGGTCGAATCTGCATTTCCCATAGGAATGCATTGAAAACCATTTAATCTGTACCTGCTCTTTTCCATCCATAGAAACTAATGGGAAGCTGCTATTCTGCCTTCTGCCACTAGAGGGGGATATTTTTTATTTTTTTCCCTTAGGTTCAGGAAAGGAGGAGGAAGTCAGGGAACAGTTTGCAAAGCACTTTAGAAATCTTTTTTTTTTTTTTCAACGAAGCCAATTTTAAATTATGTTTTAAAGCATGTTGTGCTGATTTTTTCTGCACAAAGACACACAGGCAGGCTTTTTAGGTGCTGAGCAAGCCTCCCCAAGCCTCTTCAGAGCCAGCCCATCAGCTGATAGGTGGGGAGAGGAGGGTGCAGGAGCAGGGGAAAATGACAAAATGGCTGCCAGGCTCCCTTCTGGGTGTTGGCTTTTAGCTGTTTCCTGCTCTTTTTCCTGCTATTTGGGGGCTACCAAGCCTGGTAAGTGACTTTCTTTTATTTATTTTTAAGTTTCTGACCCTTTTTACCCCTCCAGAAGCCTCTAAGGGGAGGGAGGGGGCACTTTTTTCCTGTCCGTAACTCGAGGGAAGTTCGTATGTCGAGTCCTTATTTCCCCTATAGGGCGGGTTCGTAAGCTGAATTGTTCGCAAGTAGGGTCATTCTTAAGTCGAGACCCCACTGTATAGGTCTTAGTAAAACTCAAGAACAAGCATGTAAAACTACATGCTGCATGCAGATGTAAAGAAATCAGATTTTAGCTTTTGAGTTGTAATTACCATTTATCCAGCTCACTAGAAAGACAAACTTCCACATAAGCGAAATAAAAATATGAAAACTTCGATTTATCCAATGTTGACATTATCCGGAAATATAACTGATATAAAATCATTAGAACCATTACTGCTACTAAAAGCACCAAAAATAAATGATTCAAATTAAACATCTATATTAAGGAAGATTCTTCTGGTTACCTGCACGTATTTTTATTTTAAATCATTATGTTTATAATACTTTTTAACCATACAGTTCATAAAGAAACTGCTCAGCAATTTCAAATATAGACAAAAACTCTCATGTTAAAAGACAATAATGAACTACATAGCATATCCACACAAAGACGTTCATTAAAACCAAGATTAGTACAAATGTAAAAATTTATTTAACATTCTGTTTTAGTATTAAATATTTACATTTATAAACAATTTCCAAGTAGTTATCTGTATTAAGAATATTTAAACCTTGAAAGAAAGTAGTTGAATAGTCTGATGGCTGTTCAGTATTTAGTAAAGCTAGCTCAAGCCTACTGATTTCAACAGATTTAGATACATACTAAATTAGTGGGTTTTTTAAAAATAAAGAGTTGGCCTTAGTTAAGAGTTCCCTGAGTTATCAGACACACTATTATCAGCTATTTGATACAGTGAAATTATTCCAAGAGTCTGAATAGCCTTCCCACCTCTGTCTTCTTTGTGGAGGTGGCCTTTGTGAAGTTTTATGAAAAGGCAACACCGAATTCATGACAATGGGTACTGACATGTGATATTCATATCTTTCCAGCATTTGAACAATCTTCTCACGACTGACCCCATGTTTGTTCCTCCTACAAGACAAGAAATTAAGTTCATGTTTGGGCAACATAACAGAATCCCTCTAAATACTATCAAAATCTCGTTAATGACTTTGTCAAAGCCAAGCCTCGTATTCTATCTACTAGCCCACCGATGAAAATCCAATTTAGCATCAGTTTTGAATAGGAAATATTAACAGCTTCTCTTTCCTCATATCTGCAGTTTTCTTGTGGTTCTTAAGAGCAAAGAAAAACCCCAACAACACAAACTGGAAGCAATCCAGGACCAAGTAGTTATGTGGGAGCAATAAAAGAAGCAAAGAGGGGTGTATTTATGGTATTTTGCCTCAAACTGCTTGATGCTTGAAACTGAGGTTATCACCCTATGGCTGACTGACTGGTTGGTTTTTCTTAATTTTTGCCATGAGCATGGAGCTCTGTAAACAGCCTGCTAGTCTGAGCAAAGTAACAATCCAAAGCAAGAAAACAGAAGGAACAGATAAGGGACTTCAGGTGAATTCCATTTCTGAATAGAGATATAACACATATCTGGTGGTCAAAGAGGCCATTGTGTCAAACAAACTAAAAACAAGGAAAAAGACACTCCATGAATCACTGTGGAAAAAAAAGGCAATACTAGTTTCCCAAAATATTACTTGCTGTTCCGGTATTACTGTGTGACTTAATTTCCCTTCATATAGACTGAGTAATTGCATGTTCCTAATCAAAAGAGTTTCCAAACATTTCTTAAAGTAACATAGGATAATTTCATAGGGCTGGTTGCCTCATTTACCAAAATTCACTGGGAATGTTCCATCACATTGTCCACATACTTTGCCCTATAATGGCTTATTCAGCCATGCTGCTACCATTTATGCTGATGATACAGCAAACGTAGGCCTATTCCAAGGGGAACATACACCTTGTTTTACAACATATCTGTACTCCAGATGCACCACTGTATGTGCAATAAGGAAAGGTATGCATTAACTGTGTAATATGTTTACAACCAGAAGCCGTTTTTCTTTCTTTCTTAGCAGCACCAGGAAATCTGAACTGACAGAAATGGAGACTTGGAGTGTTAAAATAAAAAATGCATTTGCCCGCCCCACCCTAAACCAAAGTAAGGATAAGGAGTGAGGTGAACAAGTTTGTGAAGTACACTGAATTATTTAGGGGTGATTAAACAAAAATTCAACTACAGAAAGTTCCAAAAGAATAGTTTCAAACTGGAGGAAGAATAGTATGTTGGCAAATGTTCAGTGTAATGCAGGCAAAAATAAAATAATTTTTTAAAAAAACTCATTACTTCACATATATGCTAATGAGAGTCTGAACTGGCACTGGTTGGCAAGAAAAGGGATGCTAACATTATTGTGAATAGCTTGAAAATTCCAACTCAGTTTTGTTTTTATTAAAAACAAACTAACAGTTCTGGCTGGCTATTGCTTTTTGAAGGTCTATTACACCATTAAAAATTACAAATAAGACAAACTTTTGAGTTTTACCAGATTTTTCATGAGGCAAAGGTGATATAAAACTTGAGGACAGTGAAGAATGGGCAGAACATTTGGCCCATTAGAAAAAAAAATTGCTTCTAGCCCTACCTCCAAGTTTTACACCAACTCACCTCCCCTATTTTTTAATTGAAAAAAAAAAATACTTGGGGGCCAGTAGAGACACAAGGCGGCTTTTCAGTTTATAGACATTGTGTCAACCTGAATTTTTTTTGTAAGAAAAATCAGGTTGACAGGCACAGAGACAGGTCTCTAAAAGATGGGAATGTTTCCCTTGGACTTCTGAAAATACAGTGGTGCCTCGCTTAACGATGTTAATTGGTTCAAAAAACACATTGCTATGGGAAAACATTGTTAAGTGAAACACCATTTCCCATAGGAATGCATTGAAAACCGGTTAATCCATTCCAATGGGAACGGATTACCATCCTTAAGCGAAAATCTCCATAGGAAACATCGCTAAGTGAAATAATGTTTCCCCCATCGGAAAGCCATTGAAAAGCATTGAGTCGGCTTCAATGCTTTTCAATGGATTTTCCGATGTCCGTTTTCGCTCATTTTTAAGTGTCTTTAAATGTTTGAAACCTGTTTCAAATGCTTGGAATCGGTAGTGCACCTTGTGAAACCTATGCAGACTTAATTTGGCTTTGTTCTGAGTCTTCGTTAATTTCTGGTGATTTTTTTGTTTTCCCCATTGAAATCCATTGATCCAATGGATTTCAATGGGGAAAACAAAAAATCACCAAAAATTAACGAAGACTCAGAACAAAGCCAAATTAAGTTTGCATAGGTTTCACAAGGTGCACTACTGATTCCAAGCATTTAACACAGGTTTCAAACATTTTAAGACACTTAAAAATGAGCAAAAACGGACATCGTTAAGGGAAAATCCCCCACAGAGAACATCGTTAAACGATGCGGAAAATTCCTCCAAGAAACACATCGTTAAGTGAATTCTTCGTTAAACGAAGCAATCACTAAGTGAGGCACCACTGTACCGTAAAACTGGAGAATATACAAGAAATATACACAAAAAGGCAGTGAAAATGACTAAGACACTAAAGCAGTTCCTATTTGAGGAAAGGGGGGCAATATTTGGAGCAAGTTAAGGCGAGGGAACATGAGAAAGTTAATGGAGAGGAAGTAGATAAGGACTCTCCTTTCTCACTATTTCATGGTACCAGAACTAAGAGTCAATTCAACGAATTCCAAGTGCCAATCATAATTAGATTATTTGAAGGAACTTGTGCCCTGTATGAGTCTGCCTAGGTTTTGAAATCTTCAGAGGAAGCTTTTCTCTCAGTACCATCACACTCGGAAACACACGACAGGATGTCCTTAGCGACTCTTCCCAGGTTGTAGTCTCTCCTTACACAAAAACCTAGGCTGCCCTTTCATAGAATTCTGCTACCAGCACAAAAAGACTTTGGCTGCATGTTAGCTGCTGTAAAACAGTATTTTAATATATATGAAATATATATATTTTAATATATATGAAAATATATGCTATTTTCTTCCAACAACTATAAATACTAGGTGAAATCCAATCAAACAATAATGTAACTACAAATACTATTCATAAAAAGGGAAATTAATGCTATTAATCACATATGTCACATCCCTCCGGAGCAGTTTTGTACTTTTGCCTGCAGAAGAAGTGGTGGCAGCAGCAAAGTTCCTTTCTACAAAATTATACTTTGGCAAATATAAACTACAAAATGCACTTATATTTTCATTTTTAGCAGATTATACTCCCAAGATATGCATAAGCATCTGCATGCCATGAGTTATGCAAAGCTCTTGGTTCTATTCCTACTTTTTTTGGGTTCCCTTGAGAAGAAATACGGGGTGTAAATATTTTAAGTACATAAATAATAAATAAAATAATATTCCTGTTTTGTTTTATGATGTTTCAGAAATATTAAAAAATACAAAAGGAAAAATAGCCGAGGGAATAGTTGCAATGGATCCAGGCACCGATTTATATTTTTTTCCCAAATAAGAAAATAAAATGAACTCACTTTTCTAATTCTTCAGGATTAAACTTCCACCATGTATCTGGTTCATGAAATTCCACTTGGTAGCCTTTTTCTAGAGCCTAGCCAAACAAAATGTATTGTTAGAAAGTGAAAAATGACAGAGAATGGATTTTCTGATTAAAGCGACAATGAATTATACCTGTGACTTACATATGAGTAGACATGTATTAGACTGTCTTGTTAAGAAATACTAAACACCAGTTTGCAGCTTCAGCAAAAAAAAAAAAGGCTTATGATTTACAGAGGTTTACAGAGATCATGTTAAGATGAAGATTATAACTTACAATGAAGTGATTAACCTATGTACAGGTAGGAAAGTGCCTCCTCATAAGAAAGGAAAACTTCATTATTTACCGCTTCCACATAAGGTTTCATTTCCCAGGCTTGTGTATTTGTGTTATCTATTATGACTGGTGATCTTCCTTGGTCCATTGCTTGTTTTGCTGTAATAAAGATTACAGAATGCAATTATATAAACAACACTTGTAATAAGTATCTGCTTCAAGTAGTAAAACTTAATTATACACCTCTTAATCAGTTTTCACTTCCTTAAGATCCAGTTTTTCTCCAAAATGGATTTTTTTAAAAAATGAATAATTCATATATCTTGTTTTCCTGCCCCTCCAACACCCACAATTGCTTAAAAGACTATTAGAACAGGTGATGCAAATTGAGTGGCTTCTGTGAGGATTTGTGGGGCACTGACAAAGTGTGTTTTGCAAAAAGATGTAGCTAGCCAATATTACTTTATCCTTTCATATTCCGCATTTATTTGTAGCTACATTTAGAAAATGAAAGAAACCATCTCCTGTACACCACATTATGAATTTGATTAGCTTGACAGTGATATTACTGTGTTCAGAATATCGTAGGGTCTGATACCTCTATGGAAAAAATTATTTTAGGAAATGTAACTTTCCACACTCATATGGAACATGAAGAGGAAGGATGAAGGAAATCTGTTCAAAATGTTTGCAACTGTCAAAGGCACAAAAATCTTTCTTGTACTGCATCTGAGCACCTTAGATCGACTGTAGGCCCTTTGGAACTAAGACTAAAAAAGCCTCTCTTACGGGAATAACCCACCAATTCATCACATGTTATGAAGTGAATTCCTGCATGGAATTCTTACTGTTAAATCTATATTATCACTGTGATACATGTTTACATCAATGAGTCTAATTCAAACCTCTCTTCTGATTCCAGTCATGAGCAGCACCAAGCTGAGCAATATTATATGACCAGCATCCATTGTTCTGGCAAAAGTAATCATCCGTGCTAAATACAATGCCATCACGACCAAGCAGAACACTGTTAAAGCAAAAAGCAAGATAATTACATGAAAGGCAAATGTACATTCAGGAAGTAGAAATATGCTGAAATATTCATTCTCTCTCCCCTGGGTATTTTTAACAATCACTCTAAGGCTATCACCATATTTAAGACTTTGATTTCTGCCACTATATGCACATTTTCCTTGAAGCACATGGAATTTGTACAGACATTTCAGACCACTGCATTGGTTGAGACTCGTCTAATTATTACATCGAATTGCTTAATTATTAACGTCATACCCCTGCATTCTGACACACCTCATTTATCTTCCTGTGTTGAACGAATGCAGAGTAGTTATCCCACAGAAGTCATGACTGTCTACCCTTTTAGAACCAATTGATGTGTCATCTGTACTTGCCTTCAGAGCTGGAGCAGTGCAGGATCATCCACCACCACTACTTAGTCTCTTCATCTAACTACTGTATTAACATTTTAAAATATACTCATGGGACAGTCAGTACTCATAACCACTAATACAATATCACTACTCCAGTCTGGTAAATTCTGCCTGAAAATCATAGCTCAAATCCTGTAGTACAGTGGGGTCTTGACTTACGAACGACCCTACTTGCGAACAATTCAACTTACGAACCCGCCCTATAGGGGAAATAAGGACTTGACATACGAACTTCCCTCGAGTTACGAACAGGAAAAAAGTGCCTCCTCCCTCCTCTTAGAGGCTTCTGGACGGGTAAAAAGGGTCAGAAACTTAAAAATAAATAAAAGAAAGTCACTTACCAGGCCTTGGTAGCTCCCAAACAGGAGGAAAAAGAGCAGGAAACAGCTAAAAGCCCACACCAGAAGGGAGCCTGGCAGCCATTTTGTGCTCCCCCCCTGCTCCTGCACCCTCCTCTCCCTGCCTATCAGCTGATCGGCTGGCTCTGAAGAGACTTTGGGAGGCTTGCTCAACACCTAAAAAGCCTGCCTGTGTGTCTTTGTGCTGAAAAAATCAGCACAACGTGCTTTAAAACATGATTTTAAATTGGCTGCGTTGAAAAAAAAAGATTTCTAAAGTGCTTTGCAAACTGTTCCCTGCCTTCCTCCTCCTTTCCTGAACCTAAGGGAAAAAAAATAAAAAATATCCCCCTCTAGTGGCAGAAGGCGGAATAGCAGCTTCTCATTAGTTTCTATGGACAGAAAAGAGCAGATACAGATTAAAGGAGCCTCGTGGCGCAGTGGTTAAAACGCTGTACTGCAGCTAAAACTGTGCTCGAGACCCCACTGTATCTGAATAATTCAGAAAAATAAGGGACATTCAAAGATAACTATAATAATGTGATACTTGCATGTCAGCAAATCAAATCAAATAAATAAATACATAAATACAAAGATCTTGTTTTTCCCCACATTAATATTCCCATTTTCAGAGCTTGAAAATTTTTAGAATGTCTCACCAATCAGTGAAAAATTTCACCAATCAGCATGACCGGACTATAGCCTTGCAATTTATGTTTAAATTTAAATTAGGCACTTTCTACATAACAATGCGAACAAACCCAAAATAGATATGCCCTCATACTTGGGTTGCTTTATTACCTGTGTGCCTGTGGGGTCATGAAGTTTGTACAGTGAGGCCTTGACTTACGAACATCCCTACTTATGAAAATTTTGAGTTCTGAAAAGCTCTGGCCACAAAATTTTGCTTCGACTTGTGGCCGGAGCTTCCAGTTACGAACAGAAAAAGGCAGGGGGAAAAAGGTGGAGAATTCAAACCATTGGTGGCGAAGAGGCTGCTTCTTCGCCCCAATGGTTAGGAAAAGGGAGGCTCAGCCTCCCGGGCTTCCAACACTGCCCTGACTGCCACGCCGGGTGCCTGTATTTTGGAAGCCCAGGAAGCCGGCACCTGGCGTGGGGACGGGAGGCAGAGGGCAGCGGGTGCAGCTTTGGAAGCCCAGGAAGCCAAAAGCCACCCTAATCTCCACGCCAGGTACCGGCTTCCTGGGTGTCCAAGCCCCCTTTGCTGTCCTCTGCCTCCTGGAGACGTGGAGGTTGGGGCGGCTTTCGGCTTCCCAAGCTGCACCTGCTGCCTTCTCCCTCCTGTCTCCGCTGCCTCCTGTCCCTGCGGAGGGGGTTTGGATGCCCGGGAAGCCAGCACCCGGCGTGGAGTTCGGGGCAGCTTTTGGCTCCCAGGCTTCCAAAGCTGCACCCACTGTCCTCTGCCTCCTGTCCCCACGGGGATGGGAGGCAGAGGGCAGCAGGGAGAGGATAAAGAGGGTAGCGCATGCAGCTTAGGAAGCCTGGGATTTTATTTCTTTGGCCAGAACGAATTAATCTGTTTTCAATGCATTCCTATGGGAAATGGTGCTTCAACTTGCGACATTTTTGAGTTACGGCCACCTGTCCAATACGGATTAATTTCGTAAGTCGGGGCACCACTGTATTTTGAATGCCTTTCTTTTGAATGTCTTCAGGAAAAATAAAACTGAAAGCAAAAGCGCCTGGCCACTTAAGAAGCCAGGATGTTTGGCTGAAATTGGGAGCAGGGAATCTCCATATTTTCCAGCATGGGACTACTCTACATTCTCTCGCAGAGCTATATATCTATGTGCTGCTCAAACTCTCTTCTTGTGAGAAGAGGGCTGTTTTTCCTTTTGCAATGGGGAGGGGAGGACTGCAGGATCAGAGAGAGAGAGAGGCATGGACTGAGGGTAAGGCGGCAAGGCGGGAGGGAGGAACAGAGAGAGTGTGGCCTGTCAAGCAGCGTTTTTCACTCATCACAGATGAGTGGCTTTTTCAAGCCTTGCCCATTTTCTTGCTACGGCAGCATAATCATGGATATTCCAAAAGGAATCAGTATGCTAAACCAAAGGCTATTGCCTGCTTCTCATATTCCTGTAACACAATTGTTTCTTCTCTATACATTTCTTACACAAATATTTGGAGAAAAAATAGATTCTTTCCTATATTAACTTAAATGACCTTCAAAATCTGTTATAGAATGTTTCCACTATAATCAACAAGAAAAATAATTTTTAAATTATAGTACAGCAACCACTGTCCATATGAGTTATGGAAATATTTGTCTCGTAAGAAAATTCATGAGGAGTTCACAGTCACAATCTAAAGAACTTGACCATTCATCACAGGTACGTAGACCTATTAGATAAAGGTAAAGGTTCCCCTTGACATTTAGTCCAGTCGTGTCCGACTCTAGGACGCGGTGCTCATCTACGTCTCCAAGCTGTAGAGCCAGCATTTGTCTGTAGACAGTTTCCATGGTCACATGGCCAGCGCATCTAGACACGGAACACCGTTACCTTCCCACCGTGGTGGTACCTACAGTACTTATCTACTCGCATTTACATGCTTTCAAACTGCTAAATTGGCAGGAGCTGGGACAAGCAACAGGAGCTCACTCCATCACATGGATTCGATCTTACGACTGCTGGTCTTCTGACCTTGCAACACAGAGGCTTCTGTGGTTTAACCTGCAGCACCACCACGTCAACCTATTAGATATTGCTCATTATATAAGTAAATAACCATATGAATTAATGTGATTTTGTATAACCAATCAATCATATGCTAAATCAGGGGTCTCCAAAGTACGGCCCGCGGGCCACATCTGTGCCGCCTGGCCTTTTTATCCAGCCCGTGTGTGCATGTGCGAGGGTGGGCAGGAGTGCATGTGGGTGGGTGGGTGGGTGGGCAGGAGTGCATGTGGGTGGGTGGGTGGGTGGGCAGGAGTGCATGCACATGTACGCACATGCATTTCTTCGGCCCTCAAAAATATACTATGTGGCTCCCCGTGTGAAAAGTTTGGAGACCCCTGTGTAAATGATAGTCAGTCTTAGGCTTTGATATGATTATATAAGGTCATTATTAGCTTCTACATGAAGCCCAAAATGCATACAACTGGCAATTACCTGGAAACCTGATAATAACATACATCTGCCATTCATATGATGCCACTATCAAGAGAAAATTATACAAACACTCTTTACAATGCATATTTCATTCACTCTTAAATTCAACAGCAGGTACTGTAATCTTTTTACCGTATATGTATCACGAACAAGGTTCTTCAAGACCAAACAAATTGAGATTTGAACCCAAGGCACAAAGATCCTTAACTTGTAAAGCTCAAACTAAAATAGGATATTTCTATCTTCACTTTTCTTTGTTAATACTAGCATTCTTGAAAATCAAACTGGAAATTTTCAGAATCAAGGAAAACCATACTTTAAACATGCAAATAATGCTGTGATCACAAACGTTACTTCTGAAAAAAGTGAAGCCTCTTACTGGCACATATTAACATGCAATTTATCAACAATTTCTGCTTGACCATCTTGCATGATTTGAACTGGTTTCAACATATCTGTATTAAACACTTAACTCCAGGAAGAGTACCTACAATATAAAATGTTGACATTTCATTTTTTAAATTAAGTCATTAGTTACTTAACTGAGACAATGTTGTCTTCCCTGAGCCTGGAAGACCTCTTAATAGTATGAGAAACTTCTGTGATTCACATAATCTGTTCTTGGAAAACTGCTGAGAACCAGTACTCAATCCTTCAGTCCAGCAAGTTTTAACATCTTTCCGATTTGTTTGGGTTTCACAGAAACCATTAACTGCAAGTCTATCAGGAACATTATAACCATTTCTGGATGTCTGTGCACAGTGAGTACCAAAATAGCTAGTATATTCACTATTTTGATCAGCTGAGCTGTTCATGTTAATGGGGACATTTTTAAATGGTCCAGCATTTGGGGGACAGAAAATAGCTGAATGAAATGAAGAACTTGGCTCCTGCAAATTAAAATGAGGGATGTACTGAGGAGATGGGGAGCCATAAGGTGTTATAAACGGATGTGTGTGCTGCCAACCAGGCTTAAACTCAGGCATAGAATTATTCCAAAATCTAGAACCTTCCTGTTTATTACATAATTGTTTTGTTTCCCATATGGTTTGGGGGCTGTTATAGCATTGTCTGTTGCTATTTCTGCAAATTGTTGGGTCACTGGAGGGATACTGTTCATGGCCTGTATAATGGACATCTGGACTGGTGAAAGAACACTGACCATTATTCCAACTAGGTGGTGTTCTACAGGGCCATTCTTGAGAGTTTACAGAAAATGATCTGTCAGGTTTATTGTATTCCACAGGCTGCCCATGTGAATTTGTTTCAGTCTCCTGTAAATTATCATCCAAACAATTTTCATTACTTTCAAGCTGATCAATTTCACTATAGAATTGTGACAATTCATCTTCTATTTTAGGTACATGACAAGGGAGAGCTTGTTGTGGTGGCATCTTCTTAGACTTTCCAGCAAATTTTGTGTTTGACACATTTTGGCAGCTGTAATCGATACTCCAATTTCTTTCATCATGTTGGCAATCAGCTTCAGTTTTATAAATAGGTCCAATAAATGCTTTGCTTGTGCTATAGAGTTCAGTGTCTCCTTCATTTTTATCTTTTTGGACCACATTGTTTTCTTTGTTATAAACTCCAGCATTATCAGTAGAAAGATGGCATTTACTTCCTGTAACCTCTGTATTGCTTAATGAATTTGAAGGCTCTGTTTTAGCAACTGCCCTGTTAAATGGGTCCAGGACTGCAGTTTCTCTTTCTTGCTGTCTTGTTGTCTCTGTATCGCAATCATCATAATCATCAGATAATGACAATGGGATAAACCCACTATGGGTTTTTGTTATATGTACTTCTTCATGAAGTCTTTGCAATGCATCATAGGATTTACCATAAGGCTCGTCCGCTGATTTTATCCTTTTTGAGCAGGGCTCAGTTTCTGATACATCCTGACTTTCGAAGTATCTTGGCTTTTGTTCAGCATGAAGCATCTTAAAAAGAAAATAATGTGTTTACAGCATAATGTCAATTACTAATCTCCAAGATCTAGCTACAATTGATTCATTTCATCATTTAAGGCTGTAATCGTACACTCACTTACCTGCAGGTAAACCCCACTGGGTAAACATATTTAGGATGGCCTTGTACAGTTATTAAAAACAGCCTGCATTTAAAATCTGTTTTTCATTTTACCAACATGCTTTTAGAATCAAGCCACCCTTGCATTTTACTGTTAGTAACAGCATAACACAGGGGTTTTTTCAGCACTTTTATTATCTGTTCCACCACCACCTGGCCTTTTGAAATTAGTTGTAGTTATTTTGCTGTTTTTTATGTATGTGGACTGATATGTTTAATTTTGTTTTTTCATATAGCTATTATATTTAGTGCTTTTTATAGTCTGCCTGTTTTACAGGTTGTGAACTACCAGAAGTAGCCCTGGTAGTCAGACGGGCAATATAGATATTGAATGAATAAATAAATTAACTAACAAATACTACATCTTTTACTACACATGTTATCTTTCTCACTGCAGAACCAACAGAATAAGAATATTAACAAAAAGAATGGGAAGTCCATGAACAGTAGTCTAAACTTATCCTACGAACATGATACTCCACTGCCATCTTTAATACATTTAAAGCCTCCCTTCAGAGTCTGAAAATGAGAGGCTGAGTCAGAAAAAAACTATTTTAAGCCTGCTGTTTTCTAGTGGGACTCCCACCTGCTGCCCGACAAGGCTAGGAGACGCTCCACGCTTCATTCACATCGTGTTGTGCCCATCATCCTCCCTACCCTTTCCCAAGTTCGAGCTGTCGCTTTCCCTTCGCCTCGACCCGACAGCCCTTTTCCTCAGCCAGCCAGCCGCACTCGACTTCGACCCTAACTTGAGCAGCGTCCTTCCCTCACGAGGAGCTCAGCGGAGGCCTCACACAGAAGAATGTGGCCCCAAAGAACAGCCTTTCTACCAGCCCCCTCCCCGCAGATTCCCCCCATCAAAGTCCCCCCCTCCGCCACCCCTCATCCTACATACTTCAAAAGCCTTCCCTCCCCGTGGTTCTCCGACTGTGCCCCTCTGTGCCAAACTCCCTGCTCGCCTGATACAATCGCCCACCTTATCAGACAAACGCCACTGGCTCGCCAAGGGACCCCGAGGTCAAGCAGGAACCGCCATTCTCTCAACTCAAAACAAGCGAAAGCCCACCAGACCTCCCCCCCCGATACGCGCAACGTATGACGTCTAAAATGGCGGACCAGAGCCAGGCTGCGCACGCGCTGCTGTCAAAGGATGCATGAGGCTTGTCGTTGGACACGACTAAACAACAACTACGAACTACACGTCCCAGAATTCCGAGCGGCCCGACACAAAAAATGTAGGATTTCCTTCTACGAGAGTTTCCGCTACATAATAACATTACTCGGGTTTTTTTTGGAAAGGTACCCTTGCTAGTCTGTTGCGGCAAAACCAACAAAGAAGCTTGTGCCGTCTTTAAGACTAACAAGTTTATTTGTCATGAGTTCTCGTGAGCATGAAACTGCTAGCGTGTGTGTTTAGTCGTTTAGTCGTGTCCGACTCTTCGTGACCCCATGGACCAGAGCACGCCAGGCCCTCCTATCTTCCACTGCCTCCCGGAGTTGTGTCAGGTTCATGTTGGTTGCTTCGCAGACACTGTCCAGCCATCTCATCCTCGGTCGTCCCCTTCTCCTCTTGCCATCACACTTTCCCAACATCAGGGTCTTTTCCAGGGAGTCTTTTCTTCTCATTAGATGGCCAAAGTACTGGAGCCTCAGCTTCAGGATCTGTCCTTCCAGTGAGCACTCAGGGTTGATTTCCTTTAGAACTGATAGGTTTGTTCTCCTTGCAGTCCAGGGGATTCTCAAGAGCCTCCTCCAGCACCACAATTCAAAGGCATCAATTCTTCGGCGGTCTGCTTTCTTTATGGTCCAGCTCTCACTTCCATACATCACGACAGGAAAAACCATAGCTTTGACTATTCGGACTTTTGTTGGCAAGGTGATGTCTCTGCTTTTCAAGATGCTGTCCAGATTTGTCATCGCTTTCCTCCCAAGAAGAAGGCGCCTTTTAATTTCAGGGCTGCTGTCTCCATCTGCTTGCACATTGTCATTATTCTACATGGGGTTTTAGGCTTTTCTCGTCGTCGTAGTGTAGTCGTTTAGTCGTGTCCGACTCTTCGTGACCCCATGGACCAGAGCACGCCAGGCCCTCCTATCTTCCACTGCTTCCCGTAGTTGTGTCAAATTCATGTTGGTTGCTTCGCAGACACTGTCCAGCCATCTCATCCTCAGTCGTCTCCTTCTCCTCTTGCCGTCACATTTTCCCAACATCAAGGTCTTTTCCAAGGAGTCTTCTCTTCACATGAGATGGCCAAAGTACTGGAGCCTCAGTTTCAGGAACTGTCCTTCCAGTGAGCACTCAGGGTTGATTTCCTTTAGAATGGATAGGTTTGTTCTCCTTGCAGTCCAGGGGACTCTCAAGAGCCTCCTCCAGCACCACAATTCAAAGGCATCAATTCTTCGGCGGTCTGCTTTCTTTATGGTCCAGCTCTCACTTCCATACATCACGACAGGAAAAACCATAGCTTTGACTATTCGGACTTTTGTTGGCAAGGTGATGTCTCTGCTTTTTAAGATGCTGTCAAGTTTTGTCATCGCTTTCCTCCCAAGAAGCAGGCGTCTTTTAATTTCGGGGCTGCTGTCTCCATCTGCAGTGATCATGGAGCCCAAGAAAGTAAAATCTGATACTGCCTCCGTATCTTCCCCTTCAATTTCCCAGGATGTGATGGGGCCAGTGGCCATGATCTTAGTTTTTTTGATGTTGAGCTTCAGACCGTTTTTTGCTCTCTCCTCTTTCATCCTCATTACAAGGTTCTTTAATTCCTCCTCACTTTCTGCCATCAGAGTGGTATCATCTGCATATCGGACGTTGTTGATATTTCTTCTGGCAATTTTAATTCCGGTTTGGGATTTCTCCAGTCTAGCCTTCCGCATGATGTATTCTGCATATAAGTTAAATAAGCCGGGGGACAATATACAGCCTTGTAGTACTCCTTTCCCAATTTTGAACCAATCAGTTGTTCCATATCGAGTTCTAACTGTTGCTTCCTGTCCCACATATAGGCTTTTCTAAGGTGTTTTAATTAATTATTTTAATATTATTATTTGTTTGTTTTAATGCAGTTGTTTATTGTGGTTTTAGTTAGCATGTTCTTGATAAACAATAGTTACCCATCCCATCCATTTCCTGGGAGTCCTTGGTGTTAAGAATTGTAATGCCCAAAAAAGCCAAATAAATCCAACACTAGGAACCAAGATTTCTCAGTCGTGGCATCTGGAATAAGCTTCCTACAGATATTCACCAGCTGCCAACCCTCTCAGTTTTTAGGAAGCTAATTAAGACAGAATTGTATAATTCGTAGTGAACATTGACCTGAAATCATCAAATGAGTTTTAATTTGTGTATTTCTATTTAAAGGTACCTTTGTTCCCTACAATGGGGGTAGGATTTGGGCTAAGGGGATTTAGGACTGGGGTAGGGGGTAGGTATGGATAGGGAAAGGGTAAAATCCCAGAGAGTGAGATAGTACATTTACATCAACTTATGCAATTATACTAGAAAGAGAGATAAAAAGAAAAATAACTAATTTTCCAGTATTATTATATTTACTAATCTATCTTTTCCCTAATTGGGCTTTCACATTCTTTTTTATGCTTTCGAGTCTAATTGTGATATTATTCCCTATGTATCCACGAAACATAATAAAAGCCGCCTCCTGTGTCTTATGTTTCCCATACTATTTAAAAACATTTTATATCTTTTTAAAATTTTGTTGGCATTGTGCACCATCAGTAAATCATATATCTATAAAACATCTGCATTTTCTTTAATAGTTACTGATTTTTGATAATTAATATTCTTCTACATTTGATTTCTCCTCTTATTGTTTCTCATCTGCAGTTTTCTCTTTTGTTTTCATAAAATCTTCCACCTTCATTTTTTAGTTAATGTAATAAATGTGCTCCTAGAATTCAAAGAGGACACCTTCAGGCACCAACCACTTATGTATAATTTAGTTTGATCTCAGGAGGGATGTCAACTCCACATATTGTCTCCTTTTCTGTCTTATTTGCCATGAAATATGTTTCAAAATATTAATTTCTGTATATTTTCTATTAAGTTCCTTGCCTTGTATATTTCTTAGAACTTTATCTCAAAATATCATTCTCATAAATTGAACACGAATTTCTCTGGGGATATTTTTATTCCTGGTGTATGCACTTTATTGTATGTTTATTGTATTCATTACATTGTGTTTTTATACTGTACTTTGTTTTATTCAATGGTATGTTGTGAACCCTTCAGAGAATGATAGCACTAATGGGGCAGTATAGAAGTGGAAATAAATAAGTGATAAATAAAATATGAGCTGCCTTGAGTCCCTTCACTGGGTGAAAGGTGGCATAAATATGCAATAATAAATAAATAATCCAAATCTTAGATGCATAGAAAGCATGTAATATTCAAGCCACAGGTTTATATGTGGACTAGTTATGGAAATAGTACAGAATGAAATGAGACACATGATAATTTTTGTCATTTATATTGTCAAAAACTCTCAAAGGGCTGGTTGGCATAAACATCTTGGCAACAGTAAAACTGGCTACTCAAGTCATTAAAAACCCTAATGTTTTCTATTTTACACAATTAAATTAAACCCTCTTTCCCCCTTAATTTAAAGAGAATATTTTGTTTTAGTCAAAGTCAGAAGTGTGCTGTTTTGATTCATAATTCGGCTGGAAAAATAATTTAAGTCATACTCAATATGCTTGAATAACTGATTAATGTATGTAGTTCAGTCCTTTGAAAAGGTTTACTTTATTAATGGGAGATAAAGTATCATGCCTGTACTGTCTGCAGATAAAATGATGTCTAGCTTTACACAGCAAGGACCAGCCTGAGTGTTGAAGACACTAGAGTCAGCTGTACAGATAGGCTACAGGATCCCCTCTTCTGATTAATACCATTCCCTAACCAGGGGATCGTAAATCCTTTGGAAAACAGAGATGCACTGTACCCACAAGAAATCTGAAAGATTGTTGCAAATGACATTCATCACATATCCCACAAACACGGCACAACTTTAATGGCAATTTCCCCATTTTTTTCTCATTTGGTACACAAAGCAATCCAAATGTCTAGGAGATATGTGACTTGCAGTTAAGTGTGTGTACTCAAGTCTCTGCTTTTTTAACTGGAAGGCATTGAATTGCAACCTGATTGAGAAAAACATGAAATAAAAATTAGATTGAAGGTTTGGGGAAACTTTTCTTAAAACAAACAAAAAACAACTTTAAAAGTACGTGTCCAAACACCTCCAAATTTGGAACAGAGCAAATTTATACTGTCTTCTATCTCTCTTCCAAATATCGTCCCAATACCAGAACCCATTCACAGGATATAATTCTTCATTTAGACTGTTCCTTATATTTAGAATGTCTTACAGAATGCTATTTTCACTGGTCGCACAATTTCAGAGAGGCATTCCTGGGCACCTCTGATGAAATAAGTACCCCCCCCCCATCTTTGTTGAAGCTAAGAAATATGAAATCTGGAATTCTGCAGCCATCCCCTCTGCTGGAAGTGATGTGTAGCTACATTTATCTGGTTATTGTGTCGGTTCTGATTATAGCTGGACATTATTAACAAAGGAATGTCTCTGGAACATGTTTTAATTTAATCTTTTCCTTTGAGATCATCCAGACTACTGTAGCTTAAATTAACTATGCAATGAAAATAAATGCAATGACATTTAAAGATGATGGGCATATTCCAAAAATGCTGCTGTAACTCTGCTTACTTGTGCATTGAACACAGTGTAACTCAATTAATAATTTTATAATTATCTTTAGGCAGATGTCTAGCTCCTTAGAATAATAATAGCAGTTGTATGAGAGAACACAGATCTACAGAGAAAGTGAACTAAGGTTGCTCATTCTTAGAAAAGTAGCTACCTCCCAAAACCAACCAACCAAACAAACAAAAAACCCAAATCATCCCAGGCTGGGCTTCTGGAAATGTTCCAATGTGTGCAAGGTTTCACCATTCCTTCAACTGAAGAAGCCACTCCTGAAATTAACTGTTTTGGCAAAATTCTGACTAATGGCAAAGTCCATGAAAAACAGAGATGCATTGTGTCCACAAGCTGGCTGAATAGTTCAAATGAGTTACATATCTGGCTGCAAAGCCAGAGGTTGGGAGTTGAATTCCCCACCATGCATCTCAGAAAAGCCAGCCTGGGTGGCCTTGGGCAAGCTGCACAATCCTAGGGTGCCCCTGGAATAAAGGGATTGTGAACCACTTCTGAGTACTCACTTCCTAGAAAACTCTGAAAAGGTTTGCCATAAGCCAGAATTTACTTGACAGCAGCTAGATGGATTGTGCCCACAAGAAATCACTGGACTGGGCAACTATAGCCTGAAAAATTGTTGCAAATGGCGCTAATTGTATACCGGGATTTCCATGATACTTTATACATTTCTGAGACACATCCAAAGTACTGTTATGACTTATCAGCTGTCTGTACCCAATGTCTAACTCCCACCTACATTTCACAGTAGTCTTTTTTTCACTTACTTCGCTTACTTAGTTTTCAAAAACTTGTTGAATGCCTCATTTCTGCATGATATACTTTATAGCTGGTTGCAGAGGAAGCCTTCATCTCTTACAAGAGGCGAAGGCACAAGAGAGAAGTATTTATATCCAGAGGTTTGTGAAAGCCTTGCCTAGGGTGGGTGGATGGGTGGGAGATCCTCCACACAATATTGGACTCTAACTCCTAGTTGCCCTAGCCATCAGAGCCAGATATAAGCAATTTATGGTAGTTGTAGTACAACAGCATCTGGAGGGCCACATGTTCCCATCTCTGCCTTGAAACTATGCCAGATCTCTTTTTATATGGGTAGACATTTAAGTTGCAGTTCTAGGCCCATTGGCTAAAATGTACTTATTCTCTATGAAGGTCAGTCAAATTCCTCTGAGAAGCCCACATCCTCTGAAACGGGAAGGTGTCTGTAACTATCATGTCTTGCATCCTTTGATGTTTGTTTGTTTGTTTGTTTGTTTGTTTGTTTGTTTTATATCCCGCCTATCTAGTCGATAGACCACTCTAGATAAATAAATAAATAAATAAATAAATAAATAAATAAATAAATAAATAAATAAATAAATAAAAACAATGCTTGAATTAGCCAGCAAGGCTAAGAGAATCGTCTGTATTAGCATGTCAGAGACCTGTTGCCAAGCAAGAGTAGACTTCAGTCTAGATGGCCGGGGTATAAATTTAATAAATAAAATAAATAAATCTCTTCCTCATCTTGGAACTGCAGAGTTGGAAAAGACCATATAGATTATTGAGTCAATTCCCTGCCAATGATTCTGGACAATCAGGTTAAGTAGGTTTCAGTATCAATCTTTGCTTTTATTCTTCTAACAACAGCTCAATCTGTAAACACCAACATCTCTAAAAGCTTTGCCTAACAGGACTCTTATGCTACTAACAATATAAAATTGAGCCAAAGCATTTTCTTCTGCTCAATTCACAATTCCAAATAAGTATGTAAATAGACTTTGCATCTTGCTTTGTTATTTTTCATACCTCAATTCTACCATGGTGCCCTTTAAAGAAGGAAGTCGCATCACAATTGAGTGGTAAATAAATTATTATCACTAATGTTTAAGCTTATCAGTAAAATCAAGGCCCATAAAATATCTGTTAAATATAAATATGCACTGAACTAATTTAATATCCATACAATAACCCTCTGATGTGCTTTTTGTTGAGAAAAGGAATTGAGGAGCGACTTGAAGCCATGTCTTTCACATCTTACCTGAACTATAAGTTTTTTTTTACTATAACAACTAGAATTCTCCAGTCAGTATGTGTACCATTTCACTTCAAGAAAGAACAGCCAACACCTGTTTTCTAGTCCTACTTGATGAAGCAGATTGTTAGTGACAGCAATATTAACATATTTACTGTGTAATATTATGCTGACAAAAATTCAATGTAATTCTACATAGTGGAGTGTACAGCTCACAGGCCAAGAATCTACATATTCATGCTGCAGACAATTCCATTCAAGGGGGAGCGCTTCTAAATTGCACTGAAGATTGGAGCATGCTATATTTATTTCCAGTATTTAAAATATTTTTACCCCACCTTTCTTTTTGAAAAGGAACCAAGGCATCTTACGACATTGAAAGATAATATTTAAAGTTGAAAACAATGACTATACTGTACAATGGTGGTTAACTTTATTAAAATATAATATTTAAAGCTAAGAACAATTAGTATAAAGAGGCATCCTACATCATTAAAAGGCAATACTAAAGCTAAGACCAATAAATATACAAATATATATATTTAAACTGTCACTCTGAGAAATGGAAAACACAAGTCGTACTAAAAATCCAGTCAAAGCAGTAATGCATAGCAATCAATCTAAAAATCACACACAGATAGCTAGTTACTGCCTGAAGAGGAAGATCTTTGCCTGCTTGCAGAAGGACAATAAAGATGGGGCCAGTCTGGCCTCCTGTGGAAGGGAGTTCCAAAGTCTGGGAACAGCAACAGATAGCTTGGACCCAGGACATTTAAGGCTTCATAGGTTAAAACCAGCGCTTTGAATTGTGCTTGGAAACTGATCAGCAGCCAGTGGTGCTGCTGTAACACGGGGGTTATGTGATCCATGTAACCAACCCCAGTCAGCAATCTGGCTGACTGGGGATGGTTAGAGGGATCACATACCCCTCCTGTTATTGTTATACGTATTGTTATACTGCTATATTGAAGAGAAAGCCTCACTGAGTTCAACAGAGGTTACTCTAAAGCATCCTGAAGTGGTCAGGGTGCTAGGAATATGGACAACTCCCATCAGTTAAAATCTCTAGTCAGACTCCTTGAGTGACCTTAGGCCAGCTACCATCCCTCAGCTTAATTTATCTCACAGAACTGCATTAAGAATAAAACTATGAATCAGGGGAAGTGTAGGACAACAATCTTTGTTCTCTGGAGCAAAGGTAGAACATAAATATATCCAATAAGCAAAGACTAAATGGCACAGTTAATAACATGGAAGGAAATTAGATACAGTATTCTAAAACCACTAAAGGAGGAGAACTACCAATGTGTCTCTTTCAAAACAGACAGAAGTTGATTTCTTTTTAATTTTGAAAAGATCTAGATCTAAAGCTGAATGGCTCCTGGTTACTGAGACAGCCTGATTGATGTTCTTCTGTAGAGGCATATTCTTATTTGTAAAGAGCTTTAGTTAGTGAACAGCTGGAAGGTGGAGTGAACAATATTAATGTCTTAGCCAGAGCTGATTTATCACCTATCTCTAGATGTTAATGTTTCATGGACTACTGCCTATTCACTAAATGAAACCAATAGAGTTAGCTGTGAATTGTGAATAACATCATAACTGCTGTGGAAGTGTGTGCTTGCAAATAAAATCTATTTTGGCAGAACCGTTTGTTTAATATGTTTCTTATTTACTGATTAGTAAAGTTGCAAAGTGGCAAAGATTCCTGAACCTAAACAAATGCTACAGGTACTATGGAGTTCTTATGGAGTTTTAGAAAATACAACCTGTTGCTTGACATACAAGGATGAAACATGCCACACTTCTTCCCCATGTTTCTTAAAGGTCTAAAAACTTCTGTTTTCATACATTTGTCCCTCGCTCCCCTTGGATCCTGCAGTGTTTAAATCCAAGGGATAAATAGAAATTGACAACATATTTGAATCAGTTTTGAAAATATTTTGTAAGCTGAATTACATTTAAAAATCTTTTCATTTTGAGGCATACTGTTACCATCTATTCCCATTTCTTTAAAAATCTAAACATCTGTCTACAAATTATCATTATATACCATATGACCGAATAAGGCAAATTAAGGAATGTAAGTTCTTTGGCAGACACTGGTCCAAAAACATTGCTGACAGTTTAATTCCAGTAGAAGTTGGAATCCCCTGAAAGATTCTCTAACACCAGCTTAACCAATTATCAGCAGGTATGTTTCCATGAAGTCCTCGCCCATATGGCTGTGATGATGTGGGACATCTAACATTTGTTGTTTTTGTTATGAGGAATGGAGCCAAGTTATAATGTATTGACTGGAATAAGCTAGGATATGAGAAAACATATAATTGTTGCATTAGTTTAATATTTCCATAGAAGATGGAGAAGAACCTGTTAACAGCATTTGCATGTTAGGCCTGGATTGTGGTGTGGTATGTTCACTGTTCAGGTTTTCATCTTATTCTTTCACCTTTGTTATTTGTCCCTCTAACCCCAGTCAATCAGAATTCTTTGATCACTAAATGTGCTCAGTCATATCCTGTTACCCCTAAAATAAGACCTACCCCCAAAATAAGACCCATTTAAGTGAAACCCCACCCTCTACCATTGTGCAGCAACCAGAAGAAGATGACATGACTGTATTTGAATAAATGTAGATTGCTGTACATGAAAAAAAAACATCCCCTAAAAATAAGCCCTATTGCATTTCTGGAACAAAAATTAATATAAGACCCTACCTTATTTTGGGGGAAACAGGATTTATGAAAGGACAAGGTATAGAAAACTTTTAGGGAGACCAAAAATAAAAGACCATACTAAGGATAATTAGTACGCTCTTTTGTTTTTGGTCTCCCTAAAAGTTTTCTATACCTTTCCTTTCATAAATCTGTTGCAGGGGAATGGTACTATCCTGGTTAAGGTTTGGTGCTTAGAACTCAGTTTGTAGACCTTCCTTTTCAGGCAGGCTTTTGAGCAATAAGGTTCGTGTGTGTTCTCAAGAAGTCTATATTTATGAAATTTAGAGACTGTGAAATGTTTCTAAAAATATTTTAAAATTGCTCTCAGTTCTGGTTTTAATATTGCCAAATGTTTAACTGCTTTTAATATAGTTTTTAAAATAGTATTTTGACAACTGTGATAATTGTATAGTTTTAATTGTTGTGAGAAGCCTTGGGGAGAAAAGCAACATATAGACAAAATCAATAAATAAATATGGAATAAATAATACTGACAGGGTTTAGATAAACCTGAAATTGTTAAATGCAGTTTGTACCAGCAGTAAGTATTTGTAAGGACCAGAGCTAGAGAGAAGCTAAGCAGAAAGCATGAACAGCTGAGTAAGAATTTACCAGAACATACCAGGATTGGTATATAACTGGGAGACCTAGAATACAACAGTGTGGGTTGTTGTTGGGTTGCTGTGTGTTACTGTCGTCGTGAAGTGCTGTAGCTGTGGAGCCAAGCCTGAGAGTTCAGAGGAAACCGTACCTACGTGCTTGGAGAGTGGAACTCTGGCAGAACGGACTGATATATGGTATATGACTATTTACTGGACTGTGACACTGATTTAAGGCTCTGTGACTGTGAAACTGCTGTGTATAGAATAAGGACTGAAGCTGTAAATATTCTGCATATAAACCAAGTATTTCTGCTACAAGAGAGTTTGCTGCCTGTGTCTGCACTTCACTGGGAACTCTGCCGGTTATCACCACCTGGGAAAAACCTGGGAAAATTCCGCTAACTCTGTCAAGTACATTTAAAGAATGTAAGGCATTGTATTCTCAAAGCCTTTCACGGCCGGGATCTGATGGTTCTTGCAGGTTTTCCAGCCAAACAGCCCAATGTAAGGCATCTTACACCTATACAGAACACAGACAACACTATAATATCATTAACATATAATCTTAAAACAATAAACTATACAGTACAAGTAAACACATCCAAAACTCAAAGTTTAAGATAGGTATTGTTTTTATAAAAGGCAAAAATATTACAATGAATGGTATATTAGCAGCAGAATCTTATGCTTAACTCTTAAGAAATAAGCCCCACTGAATTTAGTGGGACTTATTCCTAGGTTGCACTCTCACCTGGAGCAAATGTCTATTGATTCCTTTAAAACATGTATAGATTGCACTGTATCACAAGATATCAGGGCGTGTTACAGAGCCAATTTAAAAAAGTAAAATCTTTAAAACAAGTTAGAACTAAACACTTTCAAATGTGTTAAAACAATTGCATCAAAACCTGTGCAGGTGAAAATCCTCAACACACAAAGGTTCTAATGTTCCATGGTTGGGTACTACAAACCAGAAAGCCCGACTCCATACCTCCAGATAATGAACAATTTTCATTGGTGTCACATGGATGAAGGCCTCAACAGAAGATCTTAGTGACTGGGCAGGATTTCTATAGAGGCTCTCATTTAAATATCCAGGTCCCAAGCTGTTTTGGACTTTGTAGGTCATCATCAACACCTTGGACTCATACCAGTGCAAATCCTTCAGAACCAGTGTCATGTGGGCTGTGAAAGATGTTCCTATTAGAATTTTCGCAACTACATACTGCTCTTGCTACAGCATTCATGTATTACCATGCAGCATGCATATGAGCACCCTCTGTAGTCTAACAAGGAGATTACCAGGCCATGGACTACTGCTACCAGGTTATCCCTGTCCAGAAATGGTCATAGCTGACGGATATCTTTGTCCTCTGTTATCATTTTCCAATCTTCATTGCGGATTTGTGCCACTATGTCTTTTGCTACTCACATAGCTGAAGAATGCTTTTTTTATTGCTTTTAGTGTCTCTAGCTAACCTCAGCTCATTCTCAGCTTTTGCTCTCCTAATGCTATCCCTGCATTTCCTTGCTACTTATGTGTACCACCCTTGGTGGTCTGGCCTACTTTCCACTTCCTGCACATGTCTTTTTCAGGTTTTAGGTCCTCCCTGAGCTTTTTGTGAAGCCACACTGGCCTTTTTTGCTGCCTCCCCCCTTTTTTTTTCTTGTTGGAATTGTTTGTAGTTGTGCCTCTCCTCATCAGCAAAGAAGTCAAAGATTATCATAGTTGGGATTAAACAGGAGTGTAGCCCTCTCAGGTCGGCACTGAGCATGCTCAGTAGGTAAAGGATACTGTTGATTGCAGGGTGGAACAAAATGGAGTGGTTGGAACTCTGACAAGAAGTACTCCGTACTATAACATTTGGTTGCAGTTGTCTGCTTCTTTTTTAAAACATATTTATAGGTAAGCTGTAGGAAAGAGAGGAATTTTAATGGAAGAAGGAAATGTCATTCTGTAGTTCAATTAATTTCTTTCTAACCTTTCAGTAACATGGGTGACTTCACTTGAGAAAGATTGGAATAACTTTGATTCTAGTTTTAGTTATTATGTTTCAGCGGCTGGATAGCTCAGTGGTTTAGTTAGAGGCTGGGAGTGCATTTCCCCCAATATGCCTCCTGTCAGTAGGGCCATCCTGTACGGTCCTGGGCAAGCTGCACAGTCCCAAGATGCCCCCAGAAAAAGGGAATGGTAAACAACCTCTGAGTATTCGCTACCTGGAAAACCCTGAAAAAAGGATCTCCATCAAGCAGAATTGACTTGATGATTATGATTATGTTTCAGTAGTTTCCACATGGGCTGTTCTCCATTTAGACATCTCTAAAATGGCACATGGCTTGTGATAGAACACAAGCTTACAGCCTGTGTTGTTGTTTTGAACCTGGACTGGGGAAGTGAGCTATTCATAACACTCAAATTCCTCGGATCTTTTCCGTTCAAGTGAAACTAGGTGTTTCCATCAACTTTACCATAGCTTGTCAACAATGTTTCCTCTTCCATTGATCATACATTTATCAGGATTCACTAAAGAGGAACACATTTATCGCCCTGTTAGTTATGTGGCCGCCCTTCCGTGTGCACACCGGCCTAAACCCTCAACACGAAATTGATTTTTTTTTCAAAGCGACAACCCCACAAATAAGCTCCATTGAACTTGTATGGCTCACTTCTGAGTAGACACGCATAGAACCGCCGTGCAAAGTTCCAATTGTATGCATTTGTTTAGGAGAAAGCCATTCTGAAGAACGTCTGACTTTACTTCTGAGACGGCCTGACTAACGGAATATTCAATTAAAAAAAACAACAACCCCACACAGGATCACACTCTTGGGGCGCCGCCGAAAGCCCCGCTGGACCCACTACGACGGGCTTCTAAGTAAGCGGAGAAGATCCGAGGAATTTAATGCCCCCATTCATGCAAAGTTTGGGGACGTCGAGTTTTCCCTGAAACAAGTCTACTCGGCAGTAACACTCCCGAGGGAAGAAGTGGGGGGGGGGAGAGGAGAGAGAAATACTCCCTCTCGGTTGTATGGCGGATTTTCCGGCGAGCACCGTCCACTTTCTTCTCACCACTTTCCCCCCCTTTCACTTCCTTTCAGTTCCTGCAGGGGTCGCTACTGCCTCACTCAGGCTCTGGTCTCTCCCCACCACTCGGTGGCGGGGTCCGCCGCCGCCACCAGAGACTAGTTGGCGCCATTTTGAAGCCGACAGAAAGAGGGGCAGGAGGGGGGGGAAGCTTTCGCGGCGATCTGCGGAAGGGGTGGGAGGGGGTTCGCGGCGATTGGCTGCGGGGCGGCGGCGGCGGCTGTCCTAGCCTCGCGCGGTGGGCTCGAGAGGAGCGGGCGGGCTCGTCGCTCTGCCTTGTCGTCGTCGTCGTCCACACAGACACGGGGGAGAGAGAGAGAGGAGCCGTAAAGGCTGCAGCCCGCCCGCCCGCTCGCCCGAGCCACGGGAAGGTAAGAGAAAAGGCTCCCTCGCTCTTCCCTGGCAATTCCGCTCATCCCGAGACTCCTCCACAGAGTCTCGTTGCTTTCTCTCGGTTGTTCAAGGCAGGCGGAAAACCGAAAGGCGACCGGTAGAGGGAGGGAAGAGGATGCCGGCCCCACAGCTTTCCCACCTCCTCCTTTTCCCCTTCACGCCCCGCCATCCCTCGCTGGCCTCGGCCGTCCTTTGCATGTTGAACTTGCCGCCCTTTCCTCCGCCGGGTGGCTGCGAGCCTTCGCCTGGTTTGCGGGGCTGTTTGGGCGCTGGAGACGGCGGGCGACCGGGTGGCGACGGGTGACCTTGCCTGAATTGCCTTCCCCCCCCTTCAGTTATATAAATATATACTGTATAGAAAGAGATTGCCCTCTCTTGCTTCCCCGAGTCCCCCCTTTTCAGTCAGCGAGACAGGAGGAGGAGGAGCAGCGGCAGAAGGAAGGAGGGAAAGGAAGGCGCTTGCCTCAAATGTGGCGCTTCAGGGATCCGGCTTCCTTCTTTCCACCCGCCTGCCTGCCTGCCTTACCCGCCCCTCGAGCCGCTTTCCTCATTCGAGACTTGGAAAGGGGTTTTTTCAAAGCCCCCGAGGCTTGTGCCGCTCGCCTTCCCCAGTTGGCCTAGTCTATCCTCCCTCGCCGAAGTCGCCTGCCCCAGCCCGTTCCTCCTGCCCTTGGCGGGGCCTGCTGGAGATGGGGAGGAAGAGGGAGGAAGAAGGGGTGGTGGTGGGGGGAAGGAACTCCCCGACTCCCCCCCTCTCACATTTTTATACTCTCTTTCAACTTGCCTGGTGTCGGAGGCGGCCACGGCTCTCTCCGGTCGCGGAAAGAGTGGGGAAAGCGGGCGGGCGGGGGCGGGGCGCCGGGGGCCGATCGCCCTCCACCGCGAGCAAGAACCAAAAACCGGGCTCCTTCTGCTGGGGCAGTTGCCTTGGCTTCCCTGAAATACGAAGAGCAAGGCCCCTCGCACTTCTCTGCCAGTGCACTGGTCATTACTTGTGATACGTTGGTTTTACTTTGGGACTGAGCTTCTAGGCTCCAGCGACCTCCCAACTGGAATGTCTCACACCGCCTGCCCCTAGGATACTTCCAACTTCGGGCCCTGCCTCTTGTTAGAGGGTGGAGAAGAGCAAAGCGATGGTTTACGGAAATAATAAAGATCACTCCTGCATGGATGTGTCTTCTTTAGAGCTTGTCGAGTTCTTGGTGGTGGTGGTGGGGCTGGGGCTGGGGTTGAGTTTCACAATGGAGACATATTACTGTGTTGTGGGTTTAATGTATTGGTGGAAGAGTCTGCTTTTATGTTCTTGTATACTTTTCTTCTTCTGTGTGTAGGCATCCATCAGTCTCGAAAGACTATGGTAACATGCTCTGCGACTAGTTGTATTTACTGCTGCATTAGGATGGGTAATATCAGCAGGATGCATGGTGGTGAGGATGTAGTAGTAGAAGGTCCTAGGTTTACCCTTCCAGTGTACATAGCTCAGCAACTTTGGTCTCTGGTTGCAGAGCCAGAGGTTGGGCATTCAATTCCCCACTGTGGTTCCTTGAGAGGGGCTGGACTTGATCTATAGGATCCCTTCCAGTTCTGCAGTCCAAAGGTGTTTGCGGTGGTGGTGGTGGTATACCTAGTTACAGATTTTACATTATTGAAAGCTGTACATGCATAGATGCTTTATATGTACATGCAGTCTGAGACATGCATTGTGTACATGTGTGGGACTTGTGCACAAGGTAAATTCTACATATGGAGATAAATGTTTGTAATTAGAATCTCATTTCATGTGTTCAGTTTAGATTTCTGTACAGGTTAGTATCTTTTACTACTATTTATAGATGGCTGTAAAATTCGTGACTTCAGCAGAAATGTAAATGTTGCTGAGCGTTTGACTGATAATAAAGTAGAATTGAATGCACAATTGTCATATTTTAATTATTAAGGTTTTTGCAGTGTTTTCAGTTTTCCATATAGGTTTATAAATAAACATTGCTTATACACCATTTATGTTCAGTAATCCCCTTTCATGATTATATAGGATAGGTAGTTAGCCTTTGGCTGTCTTTTCCCCCCTCCCCTCACCTAGTTGGAAAATTCATGGGGAGGATGGTTACAGCAAGGACTGTTGTGTTAGTCTGACAAGGAAAATACAACAGAAGTCGCCTCCTTTGTGAGTTGCACCAGGTACCCACTATATCTTTTTAGTGCTGGTTAAAACTCTTATTATTTTCACAAGTCTCTTATTTAACTCTTGATGGGTATATGGTAGTGTGCATTTCTGGCCTTTTTTGCTCTTTTTATTGCTCCCAACTTTTATGCTGTTCGCTTTTAATTGGTTGCATTTGCTTTAAAGTCTTTTTTAACGTGTGTCTGTTATCCGAGTAGTTTAAGAGGATCCTAGTCCTTGGCCAGTACTCTATTCATTGTATGCTAGAAGGTTTCCAGAACTCATTAGCACAAGGAGGTACTAGGTACCTGTTTACTCAGACTTCAGGAAGGGCCTTCTGCTCATGCAGTAGAGCATTCAAGGAAGAGGAAGGTAAGACCCCATCCTATCTGGGGCATGGATGCAGAGATAGAATTGAAGGGTGGTGGTGTTGTATTTCTAACTTTATCAGTAAAGTCAACGTATGTGTAATTTGCAATGGTGTATACATTTTATGATAGCTCAGTGGTTTAGGTACTGTATATGACTGCAGAGCTAGAGGTTGGGACTTTGATCCATAGAGTCTCTTCCAGCTCTGCAGTTCTAAGATGATGATGGTGATGATTTTAATGCATTGGGGCACATACAGTGTAAAAAGACCAGTTTTTCTTGTATTACTCATTTCATTCTCAGCCACTTGCAACTCCATCTGCTTGAGAGGGTCTTCTAACTCTTCAGGGACAGATTGCGATATGTGTAGGCAGGGGGCTACAGAGGAATGAGGAGTTTACAGTAGTGCCCAATTCTGCTGAAAGAAGGACACTGCTGGATTCAGCCCATACTGTCCACAAAACGAAAACTATATTGTGCTTAAACTACACTAAGGCCTCCTAAGTAAATGCTGAAGAGTCAAAAGGCTGGGTTCCTTTGAAAGGATATTTTTTCCTGTAACTGAGAAAGTTATCACCTCTGCAATTTTATGCATTTAGATGAAAAACATACAGACATCTGAAGTCAGTGATGGTTGTTGAAACTTCATTCACATTTGTAACTGCTGTATCATTAGAATCCTCAAAATCTATAAAGTGGATAACATGTCTATAGAAAATGCTTCTATGGGTAATTTGCACTATCTTAAAAAGTACTGAAGAGATTCAAATGGCAATAAGATTGTCCTATTTTTTCTGAAAATCTAAAAATTCATATTAAAAATATGTTCTAAGAGGATTGTTGATATTTTGCTGTCCATGTTGAGTTTTCTCCTACTGTTCTCAAGTTATTTACCATATTTTTTGCACCATAAGACGCACTTTTTCCCCTCCAAAAGGGGGGGGTAGAAAGTCTGTGCGTCTTATGGTGCGAAGGTGGTGACTTCGCCCCCACTGGCCCCGTGGGGGGGAGCGTCGCAAGGGTCCGAGGGAGCCTTCCAGGACCCTTGTGATGCTCCCCCACCCCCCCACGGGGCCAGCACAGGTGAAATCGCCAGCTTCCTGGTGGGGGGAACGTTGCAAGGGTCCTGGAAGCTCACTCAGACCCTTGCAACGCTCCTCCCACCGGCAAAATTGCCAGTTTCTGGGAGTGTTTTGAGGCTTCCCAAGCCTCAAAACACTCCCAGAAGCTGGCGATTTTACCCCCCCTGGCCCCGTGGGGGGGTGGGGGTAGCGTGGCAAGGGTCCAAGGGAGCCTCTCAGGACCCTTGCCAGGCTGCCCCCACCTCCCCACGGGGCCAGCCCTGGCGAAATCGCTAGGTTCTGGGAGTGTTTGGAGGCTTGGGGAGCCTCCAAACACTCCCAGAAGCTGGCGATTTTACCTCCCTGGCCCCGTGGGGGTGGGGGTGGGGGTAGCGTGGCAAGGGTCCAAGGGAGCCTCCCAGGACCCTTGCCAGGTTGCCCCCACCCCCACCCCCCACGGGGCCAGCCCTGGCGAAATCACCAGCTCCCAGGACCTTTTGAGAGGCTGGAAAGCTTCTCAAAAGGTCCTGGAAGGTCGCTATTTCGCCCATGCTGGCCCCGTGGGGGGGTAGCGTGGCAAGGGTCTGGAAGGCCCCCTCAGACCCTTGCCACGCTACCCCCACACCCCCACGGGTCCAGGGGGGGCAAAATCGCCACCTTCTGGGGCTCTTTTGAAGCTTCCCAAGCCTTAAAAGAGCCCAGAAGGTGGCGATTTTGCCCCCTCTGACCCTCGGGGGGGGCAGGTTGAGTCTCTAAAGGGTCCTGGAACACACTCTAGGACCCTTTGGAGGCTCACCCTGCCCCCCACCAGGCTAGAGGGGGCGAAATTGCCACCTTCTGGGGCTCTTCTGAAGCTTTCCAAACCTCAAAAGAGCCCCAGAAAGTGGTGATTTTGCCCCCTCTGGCCTTCAGGGGGTCTGGGTGAGCCTCCAAAGGGTCCTAGGTTGTGTTCCATAAGACAGACCTCTCCATAAGGCTCACCAATTTTTAGGAGAAGAAAACAGATTTTTTTCCTGTTTTCTTCTCCTAAAAATTTGGTGCGTCTTATGGAGAGGTGCATCTTATGGAGCGAAAAATACGTTGCTCTTACTCTTGAGACTTATTTGTTGGGTACAACTTTATATTCACTGCACTATTCATTTTATAAAAGCTTTTAACATAGTTCTAATATATAGTATAGTCTACATATAAAAGATCCAGAAATTATATGAAAGACTTTTTGGACTGGTGACAAACACATTGGAATGAAGCTGTTTTAAGAGTACTTGCCCATTTATTTGACTGGGAAAAAGTCTGCAGGATCCAGGTAGAGGACAGGATGAGTGGGAATGTTTCTTGTTGTCTTTACTAAGACTTTAATGATGAGATTCCTTTCAATAGTTTATAAGCCCACATTCTGCATTTTCGAAAATCGAGAATCTGTGCCAATGTATTGATGACATAGGTGACAGTTAACTTATGGTAATTATATGAGATGACCTTCCTGTCTGGTATGAAGTTTGTGGACAGCATAGGTTGTCTGGATGGGATGTTAGAGAGGCTTGTAGAAGCATCAGTGGTCATGATAGTGTAGACAGTAATGACCCTCTTTGATTTTATCAGGAGGTCTGAGAAATAATGCATAGGTGGCTGGAGGACACAGGCTCAAAGGAAATGTTTATGAAAATGTTGGTTCCATGTGAAGAAATGGGTAGAGCTGCAGTACTTGTGTAGATGAGATGGTGATATCAGAAGAAAAGATTTTGATTTATTAAACAATGAGAAATGCTTTGAGGCTAAAACACCTGTGTAGCAAAGTGTGAAGTAATCAGCTAGCTGGTGTTTTAATTCCGCTCCCTCCCCCTGTTTTCCCTAGTTGTAGAGCAGAAATTAGATAATACCACTCTGATGGCAGAAAGTGAGGAGGAATTAAAGAACCTTGTAATGAGAGTGAAAGAGGAGAGTGCAAAAAACGGTCTGAAACTCAACATCAAAAAAACTAAGATCATGGCCACTGGTCCCATCACCTCCTGGGAAATAGAAGGGGAAGATATGGAGGCAGTGTCAAATTTTATCTTCCTGGGCTCCATGATCACTGCAGATGGAGACAGCAGCCCTGAAATTAAAAGGCGCCTTCTTCTTGGGAGGAAAGCGATGACAAATCTTGACAGCATCTTGAAAAGCAGAGACATCACCTTGCCAACAAAAGTCCGAATAGTCAAAGCTATGGTTTTTCCTGTCGTGATGTATGGAAGTGAGAGCTGGACCATAAAGAAAGCAGACCGCCGAAGAATTGATGCCTTTGAATTGTGGTGCTGGAGGAGACTCTTGAGAATCCCCTGGACTGCAAGGAGAACAAACCTATCAGTTCTAAAGGAAATCAACCCTGAATGCTCACTTGAAGGACAGATCCTGAAGCTGAGGCTCCAGTACTTTGGCCATCTCATGAGAAGAAAAGAGTCCTTGGAAAAAACCTTGATGTTAGGAAGGTGTGATGGCAAGAGGAGAAGGGGACGACCGAGGATGAGATGGCTGGACAGTGTCTGCGAAGCAACCAACATGAACCTTACACAACTCCGGGAGGCAGTAGAAGACAGGAGGGCCTGGCGTGCTCTGGTCCATAGGGTGACGAAGAGTCGGACACGACTAAACGACTAAACAAACAATATGGCCAGGAGCCATACAGATGAATCAGCTTGCAGTTCCATTCATAAACATACATTTACACTCCTCAGCTGTTATAACTGTCACTTCTGGCACATATCCCATATAGAATTGTTTCTCAACCCAGTGACTTGCATGCAAACACAAACCTATACATATGCATATACTGTATTATTCTAGGAAATTAGATTCTAAGGGTGCAATCCTAACTAGCTAAAAACGCTGAGAGCTAGTGGAGTTGACACTAAGCCAGCTAAAACTGTGTTGAATATGCTAGAAATTTGAATTGTGGTGCTGGAGGAGACTCTTGAGAGTCCCCTAGACTGCAAGTAGATCAAACCTATCCATTCTGAAATAAATAAATTTAGAGTGTTCACTGGAAGGACAGGTCCTGAAGAGGAGGCTTCAATACTTTGACCATCTCATGAGAAGAGAAATCTCCCTGGGAAAGAGTGAAGGCAAGAGGAGAAGGGGATGACAGAGGACGAGATGGTTGGACAGTGTCACCGAAGCTACCAACATGAATTTGACCAAACTCCGGGCAGCAGTGGAAGACAGGAGAGCCTGTCTCTGACATTCTCTGGTTCATGGTCACGAAGAGACTTAACAACTAAACAATAACAACAGAGCAGAAATTGGCTGAAGTTGAGAAATGCATAGTTTGGAAGGAAAAATCCATGCTTCAAGGACATTTTAATTTTTTTTATCACATGGGCAGATAGATAAATGTTGGGGTTAGCACCTGGAAACTGAAAAATGAAGACCACCTGAAAGATTAAAGAGAACAGTTAAAGTACAGTCCTGTACATATTTCTTTGGAAGTAAGCCCATTGAGTTCGATGGGGTCTGTTTCCAGGTATTTTTTAGGGATTTTAGTAGAAAACAATAGTTACAGGTATAAATGTGTTTAAATAGAATGACGTGTATGTATTTTGATGCTAATAGAAAGCATGATGGATATATTAGAACATCTAAGCTAATGCATGTGGTAAAAATGTAAGTTTGAAAAACTATAGAAAGAATAGAGCATATATAGGTGGTTTTCTTGTTTATGTGCAAAGAAGGGAGGAATAGGATAAATTAGAAGTAGTGATGGAATTATGTACAGAAATGAATGTTTGGATTTTGTTACTTCATTGGTCAGATCTTTGCTGTTTTACAACAGGGAATTGAGCCAGGCATAAAAATAATAATGGCTGATTAATGAAATTGATTGAGAAATGTTAATTTGGATCATGACACAACCTGGCTATATAGTAAATAAATGCAACTCCCTGGTTTCTTTGTTTGCTGGGTTTCAGCCAATGGTCATAACACCACTGTACAGTAATGGAATTTGCTGGGAAAGTCCAGCACAGTTATATTTATAATTAGAATGGCTTTAAAGTGATGTCAAACAGTTAAATAGGCTTAGAAGACAGTATTCTTATTTTAAAAACATTTCAAAAGTGTCACTCAGATCAGGAAATTAAGAGCAGGAATTTCAAACAAATTAAATTAACCGCAAGGCAAAAAATATTTGAGGAACAAATTGCTAAAGTAAAAAAAAATGAGTATGTGAGAAGGATGGAAGGGTAGACAGTCTCCCTGCCAGAATGCCATCCCTCACCCATGGAGCAAGTGGTGAGTCCAAGCCCAAGATCCTCAAGATTGAGAGGAAAACAACCCCTTCAACAGAGAAGCAAGAGCCAAGCAAGAAAATCTACTAGTGACGATGGTACAGGAAGTAGTAAAACAGACAGTGAAGTTGAAGAGTCTAGGAGAACAGATGACAGGCCAAGGCCAAGGAATGAGTGACAGAAATCCAGAAATGACAAGACAGAAAGGGGCGGAGCCAGGGAGTCAGTTGGAAAAGGTGGGAAAGAAAGAAGAAGGGGGGAAAGATATAAAGCAGAAGAAGGAGGAAGTTGGTGGAAGCAGCTGAAGCTGAATCTCACAAGGGTGGTAAGATCCTTTGGGATGGAAATGGATCTGATTAAAAAATGCATGGACAAAGAAATGGGAACAGTTCATGGTGTCTGGAGAAGAGGCTGAGAGGAGATGAAGAAGGGTAGTGCCAATGAAGCCACCTTATTGTGGCAGGAAGGAGGCTTGAGAGGGGGCAGGGAAAGAGCCCTGCTGGGCAAGGAGGGGAGAGAGAGCGGTAGATGACAGCAGCCCTCAGAAGCGATACCACCTGAGACGCCACTGCTTAGGACTACTTGGGAGCAGGGTTTGACAGTTCTATACCAAGGGCATTCGGACGGAATAAATTGCCCTTACTATTGGTTCCACAAGATGCCACATTGATGGCTTTCTTCTTGAAGAAAGGTTTTATACTGTTGGACTTTGATGTTTCAAATCCATTTAAGAAATCAGAAACTAACCCCTTCCTCACACGATTGTGTGAGGAAGAGAAGTTATGTACAGTATTCCTGTCACTATTGAACGTTTTCTAGACGTTCTAATAGATCATGTTGGTACAATTCATGGTCAAGTGTCTTGTGTTACTGAGATAGACATTGAAGTGAAGGGAAGAAACCCTTCTCAAGGTAACAAATCCCCACAGATTGTGGTGAAAGCAACCTAATTTTCAAAGAGATTATAGAAGTATTGGATGTCAGAGATATTTAGAAGACACTAATACAGTGTCCAAGCCTCAGAAATGTCCTGGAAGCTGGCGATTTCTCCCCCGCTGGTCCCGGGGTGGTGGTGGTGGGAGCCTCCAAAGGGTTGTGGAAGGCACTCTCCGACCCTACCGAGGCTCTCCCCCGCCAGCCCCCCTGCTGGGCCTCGGTGGAGCGCTTTTACAATATTTGCTCCATAAGACGCAGACATCAACACCTTTTGGGGGTAGAAAAAGTGTGTCTTATAGAGCAAAAAATACGCTAATATTTCAGGTGTGTTGTTTTCCTTTATAAATTATTTTTATATTTTTATTTTTGTGTATTGGGTGTTGTGTTTATTGCTGGAAACTGCCTCGGTAGGTTGGTGGCAAGGCTACTAGATGATGCAGCATAAAAATATAATTTATTAATTTTTCATTCTCTAAATTCCATTGTATCCGAGTAGAAGAACATTTTGACAGCCAAGGTATGTAATTTCTGCTTTGTTGTATGATGATCATTTGATAAATGGCACAGGACTTTTCTTTTTTGATCTTAATACATTCCATTGCCTAGACAAAAAAGTACTCTACTGTGAAGAAGCAGTAGATTTGTTTATGTACAGTGGTGACCCGCTTGATGACGAATTCGCTTCACGACAATGTTTTAGTGATTGCTCTTGCAAGTGCAAAATGATGTTTTAATGGGCAAAATCAGCTTTACGACGATCGGTTCCCTGCTTCGGGAACTGATTCTTCGCATTACGATGATCAAAACAGGTGATCGTCGGGTTTTCAAAATGGCTCCCTGCTGTGTTCTGGACAGATTTTTCGCTACACAGGCATTGGAAAATGGCTGCCCTATGGAGGATCTTCACTGGACGCTTAGGTATTTTGCCCATTGGAACGCATTGAAGCGGTTTTCAATGCATTTCAGTGGGCTTTTTTTATTTCGCTTGATGAGGATTTCGCTCTACAGCGATTTCGCTGGAACAGATTATCCTCAAGCGAGGCACCACTGTATTGCCCTAGCTGACATTCTTTGTGAAACCAAAAGAAAAAAAAATCTGTATGTGGCAAGTGACTGGTATTTGGGCTAATTATTTACAAATGCAGTTGACAATGCTACAGAATGCCTACATTGTAGACATTGCTGTACGTGATTTCTGCAACAAAATGCAGTTTTAGTAGAGTAAAATATTTCATCCTAAGGCTGATAAACAGTTAACAAAGTCTGTTGTGGCCATGTCTCCACAGGATAGCAAGCCAGGATCCTTTAAACTTTAGGAAATTATGGAGGGAAGTAGGACAATTTTGTTTTTTGTGTTGGCTGGGTAGATGCACTATGGCTAGCTGTAATTCAAGGAAATAGCCCTCTCATTTCCCTGTAGAGCAGGACCTTCTGTTGGTGCCAGCCACCCAAGATATTTGGAGTGTCTTACACTGTGCTGTGAAAAGAGTCACTCTCAAGCTTCTTCTTTAGTTTGTAACCAGACAGGAAGGTACTGATCTTCCTCACAAGCGTCCTGAGCACTCAGAAGCTGCCTGCTGTGGCTAATGATCTTTGCCTGCTGCCTAGCTCCAGCTAGAAAATAAAACTGGGATTCCTTTCTTTGTTGTCTCCATGAGATAATGAAAAGAAAACGTGAATGACCCATAAAGAACAGTTTAACTCTTCTTATATAGTCAGTGAAGCAGAAGTAGATATTTTTCTGGAACTCTCTGGCTTTCTCCATAATCCAGCGCATGTTAGCAATTTGGTCTCGAGTTCCTCTGCCCCTTCGGAATCCAGCTTGTACTTCTGGGAGTTTTCGGTCCACATACTGCTCAAGCCTACCTTGTAGGATTTTGAGCATAACCTTGCTAGCGTGTAAAATGAGTGCACTTATACGGTAGTTGGAGCATTCTTTGGCACTGCCCTTCTTTGGTATTGGGATATAGACTGTATGAAATATAGGTAATATTAAATTAAAATATTAAGATAATTAAGCTATCTTTTTACCAAAATCACCTCTTTAGATGAATAGATGTCCTCTATAGAAATAGAAATTGTTGCCATTTGTGAACCCATAAAGGACTAACGGGTCATTTTGCTCATCAGCAAGTTTACAGTACAATGCTTCTGGAAGTGAAGGATTGACTGGCTGAACGCCATTTTCCAGAGGATGCCCAAGTGTACTTGCAGTGCATTTCAACTCTTTCAGGAGGCTCCTTCCCCCACATATAAAGTATATTATGTTGTCGTACTCAAGGTGTTCTTCTCAGAGTATGCTAGGCAGGTTGCTAAAGGAGAGGACCATCTGAGCCATAGTGCCTTTTGTGTTTTTTTTGAATGTCCTACCTGGGAATGGTTAATTTGTATTACTGCTACAGTCAAAAAGCTGCTTTTCTGCTTTTTTTAAAACTGCTCTTCTTAGATTATTAGATTTTGTAGTTGTCTTAATATTTAAGTATAAATAATTAGGTTTATGTATTCTTGAAGGCTTTCATAGCCGGGATCTGATGGTTGCTGTGGGTTTTTCAGGCTCTTGGGCTGTGTTCTGAAGCTTGTTCTTCCTGACATTACTCCAGTCTCTGTGGCCGGCATCTTCAGAGGATTGGAGTAGGAACTCTGTCCATGCTCATTAGGTTTTTATATTTTTATAAATGGTGAAGTCAGCAATGATTTATAGTGGCCTTATAGGGCTTTCAAGTTAAGTGAGATATTTAAAGAGTGGTTTTACCAGTTCCACACCCCCAGTGAGTTTCCATGGCAGAGTAGAATTTGAACCCAGACTTCTTGAATCCTAGTTTATCACTACACCAGACTGGGAATCTCATACATGTTTGTACAAGTGCATATTTATATGTGTTTACTTTCCCATTTAATTTAATTTTGTTGCTTTTACAGCAAGCTTTTTGATTCTGTAACCCCAGGCTACAATCCTACCAGCCTTAACCACAGATGGAAAAGTCCAGAAAAACTTGGAGGATGTTTTCTTAATTTTTTCCCATGGACAAATGATAAGTTTTTTTCAAGTTGAAAAATTAGAAATTTTGGGGAGTATGGGTCAAAAATCTTTAATACTTTTTTGTCTTATTTTTCATCATTTCAAAATGTTAGGAATAATGTACAGTATTACAGTACAAAGATCTGTATGCAAGATAGTTAACAGAATTATATAACATTAATTCATGAGTGTATTATAGACAAGGGATGAGAGTCTTCACTTACTTTCTTCTTGGTGGTGAGAATTAAAAATACAGAAATTTTGTTCCTGGTGGGGGAGATTTTACCACTTTTTGTGAAAAATTCATGGAATTGTTTTTGTGTAAAAGCCTTGTATTTTGCACGATATTCAAAGATTTTAGAGTGAAATGTATTTTTTTAATACACAAAACCAGTTTTCCCCAAGTACTGTTGCTGATAAAAGCTGTGTTCATCTTTTTTGCTCCACTCTGGGAGAGAAAAAAAATCTGGCTATGGGTGCCACATTTTTTGATGGAGTGTCTTAATATATTAAGATATCCTCTTTTTTTGTTAAGGATGAGAACATTTGTGAGTATTTGTTTTGTAGTCTTTACTATAGAATTATAAAACACAGACTTGTAAGATTCATTTATGTATTATGTGGGTACTGCCATCTTTATGTGAGGAGTATCCAGATGTCTACATTACTTGTGGATTGTTGCCTGCCTTGTTTTGATGATGTTCTAATTTGGTTGAGACAGTCAAAGTAGAAGCAAAATTGTTACTGTCCAAAATGTGTTTCTTAAAGGATATGTGGTTTCTGCTTTTGTGTTTTCCCTACTTCTTAAATGACAGAAATGGAGTTACAGGCGTCAGTTAATATTGTTCTTGTTGTTCAGTCGTTAAGTCATGTCCGACTCTTTGTGACCACATGGACCAGAGGACGCCAAGTCCTCCTGTCTTCCACTGCCTCCCGGAATTGGGTCAGATTCATGTTGGTAGCTTCGGTGACACTGTCCAACCATGTCATTCTCTGTCGTCCCCTTCTCCTCTTTCCCAACACCAGGGTCTTTTCCAGGGAGTCTTCTCTTCTCATGAGATGGCCAGAGTATTGGAGCTTCAGCTTCAGGATCTGTCCTTCCAGTGAGCACTCAGGGTTAATTTCCTTCAAAATGGATAGGTTTGTTCTCTTTGCAATCCAGGGGACTCTCAAGAGTCTCCTCCAGCACCACAATTCAAAAGTATCAATTCTTCAGCAGTCAGCTTTCTTTATGGTCCAGCTCTCACTTCCATACATCACTACTGGAAAAACAATCGCTTTGACTATGTGGACCTTTGTTGGCAAGGCGAGGTCTCTGCTTTTTAATATGCTGTCTGGATTTGTCATCAGTTTCCTCCCAAGAAGCAGGTTTTTAATTTTGTGGCTGCTGTCACCATCTGCAGTGCTCATGGAGCCCAAGAAAGTAAAATCTGTCTCTGCCTCCATTTCTTTCCATTCTATTTGCCAGGAGGTGATGGGGCCAGTGGCCATTATCTTAATTTTTTTGATGTTGAGCTTCAGACCATTTTTGGCGCTCTCCTCTTTCACCCCCATTACGAGGTTCTTTAATTCTTCCACACTTTCTGCCATCAGAGTGGTATCATCTGCATATGTGAGGTTGTTGATATTTCTTCCGGCAATCTTAATTCCAGTTTAGGATTCTTCCAGTCCTGCCTTTCCCATGATGTATTCTATATATGTTAAATAATCAAGGAGACAATATACAGCCTTGTCGTACTCCTTTCCCAATTTTGAACCAATCAGTTGTTCCATATCCAGTTCTAACTGTTGCTTCCTATCCCACATATAGGTTTCTCAGGAGATAGATAAGATGGTCAGGCACTCCCATTTCTTTAAAGACTTGCCATAGCTTGTTGTGGTCGACACAGTCAAAGGCTTATGCGTAGTCAATGAAGCAGAAATAGATGTTTTCTGGAACTCTGGCTTTCTCCATAATCCAGCGCATGTTAGCTATTTGGTCTCTAGTTCCTCTGCCCCTTCTAAATCCAGCTTGTACTTCTGGGAGTTCTTGGTGCACATAGTGCTGAAGCCTACCTTGTAGGATTTTGAGCATAACCTTGCTAGCGTGTGAAATGAGTGCAATTGTACGGTAGTTGGAGCATTCTTTGGCACTTCCCTTCTTTGGGTTGGGATGTAGACTGATCTTTTCCAGTCCTGTGGCCACTGCTGAGTTTTCCAAATTTGCTGGCATATTGAGTGTAGCACCTTCACAGCATCATCTTTTAAGATTTTAAATAGTTTAACTGGAATGCCATCACCTCCACTGGCCTTGTCATTAGCCATGCTTTGTAAGGCCCACTTGACTTCACTCTGTCTGGTTCCAGGTCAGCAATCGCGTGTCCCCTGCTACTGCCAACTCTGCTCTCTCTTCTAATTGCTCCGGAGCTCACAGTCGACTATCCACTCCTGGCAGAGGGAGGGAATATGAGTCTCCCTATCAGGCTGACAAGTGCATAGCTGACCACGACAGAGCCAGTGGCAGCAGCAGACCCATGAGTGGATGGTCCCTCGTTATGTCCAGCTTTGCAGGGATATTTGTATTCATATACGAATACCCTCATCTCTACATATAACACCTGTGGTTTTGGTACTCTTGCATTGTTTGTATCTCTCCCACCCCATATAGTATGTCATGTTATTGTTTTTGTTTTGACTTCTATACTGTTCCAGAGTGCTAGAGCACTCTCCAAGTGGTTTACAACTTAATTATGCAAGGAGCACTTTGCCTCTTAGCGAGCTGGGTACTCATTTTACCTCGGAAGGATGGAAGGCTCAGTCAACCTCAAGCTGGCTATCAGAATCTGTTGGGATTGAACTCTGTTCATGAACAGAGTCTTCAGCAGTACTGCAGTTTAATCACTGCACTATGGGGATTGCAAGTAACCTTGCGTTAATGAATGTATTGCTACATTTACTATTTGTCTCCTCTCTCTTTATTAAATGACTGCATGGTGGGCAGACATTTACGATATAGTACTTTGCTGAAATAACACCAGAAGACGGTTTCTACTTTTTGTTGTGTTTGGAATCTAGGACTGTAGTCCTACAACAGCCTTCCTCAACTTCAGCTAAAATTGTTCAAGTGTAACTGTGACAACCCCAGACCTACTGGAGTATGCCACACTATAAATATGCTGCCACCAACCATTCCCTATAAGGAGTCACACAGACCAGGAATGGATTTTTAACAAACAAAAGAACAAGGTTTATTTAAATAACAAACAGGGTAAATAAAAAGATCAAGCAAATAAGATACTGTAACGTGGCTTAGTCTCAATCATACATACAACAGTTTGGTTCACACAGAACACTTTAAAGTAAAGCACAGACCCTGAACCTATCAGTTCTGGCTACCTATAAAGAAACCTGAACCTATCAGGTAGGTACTGACTGACACACAGTTGTACCCTGTCTGACACACAGACTTCCACTCCAGCTTCTCCCCCTAACTTCTCCACACAAGCTCCACATATATATATACAGTACAGCACCTCCCCCTGATGTCCCGCCTTCCACTCCCCATAGGATGGAACTTTCCCTCCAAACCCATGACAGACAGGTACCATCAGTGCTGTATGTAACAGTAACATCTCCACATGTTCAGTTTAGGATGAGGTAATAATAACTATCACATTTTTACCTGACACAGCAACAGAGAGGACCTGAAAACAAAAAAGGACACTTATAGGAAGTGGAAAGAAAGAAGAGTACAGAAAAGTAGCAAGGGATCACATTAGGAAGGCAAAAGCTGAGAATGAGCTGATGTTAGCTAGAGGCACTAAAAGCAACAAAAAAGGATTCAGTTATGTGCATAGCAAAAGATAAAGAAAATAAACAGTGACTCAGCTTTTCAATGGAGATAGAAAAATGATAACGGAAGACAAAGAAAAGGCAGAAGTGCTCAATTCCGATTTTAGCGCAGTCTTTTACCAAAGAACAGATTATGACCCTCCAGACAAATTTGAAGTGCAAGTGGAGGAAGACTGATAAACAGATAGACAAAAATACCTTATTACTGTGAACAAGTTCAAATCCCTAGGGCTGGATAAACTGCATTCAAGAGTATTGAAGGGACTGGCTGAAAAACTCTGAGTATCAGGAAAAACTTCCTAACTGTTAGAACAGTAAGACAGCGGAACCAAATACATTGAGATGTAGTGAGTGCTCCAACCCTGGAGGCATTCAAGAGAAATTTAGAGAACCAGCCGGCAGATATCCTTTGATTTGTATTCCTACATCAAACGGGGTTGGACCTGATGACCTTATAGGCCCCTTTCAACTCCATGATTCTGTGATTCTATGAACATCGTTAAAAAAATTGTTTAGTTTTCTGTCTTCTCTGGACTCCTGCCTCTGTGCCATAGCAACACCAAGCCAGTGTGAAGTTATGATTTTATTTGTGCTTTACAAGGTGTATTTTTTTCTTCAAATTTTCATGTTAAGCCAAGAGACTTAATAAAAAAGAGGTGAACATATTATGGCAAAAGTTACATAAAATAGATAGAATGAATAAACAGCATGAAGACTTTCATTAACTGCAATTTAACCACTGTGCCGTGAGGGTCTCTAATAATAAGCAGAAGGCTCCACAAAATTGAAGAGACTGGTATATCTTGATCAAGAGAGCACTAATGTCTTTCCAATGTATTTCCACCATAAATGAATTAACAGTGTATATTATCATCAGATTAGGTTGTAGAAGGTGTTTGCATTATGATGATGATGATGGTGGTGGTGGTGGTGGTGGTGGTGATGATGATGATGATGATGATGATGATAATGCCGCATTTCTCCTGACAAGGGACCAAAAAATGGTTCACAACCTTAAAATTCACACAATTAAAAACAAAATCAGTTAAATATTAAAAGATAAATTAAACAAATTAAACTTATCCATTCAAATTCTTTAAGTATCCTGTGTCTATCTTTAGCCTGCACTATTAAAGAGTAGGCTGGGTAGGTGGGGCTCGTCAGCCATGGAAGGCAGCCCATCTAGGAGAAGGAAAATTCCGATTTCAAACCTCCACTGCCTTGTGGCTATATCCACTCATGGAAAAGGCTTCAGGAGTTAACCTCGAGGCAAAATCTGGAGCTGGAGTCCCGAAGGCAGCATGTGTCGTTCTGCCAACTCCTGCGACATTGCTGGAACCAGTTGCATTGGCTCTTGCCTTTCCATTGGACCATTTCAGCAATGTGGAGAGGGGGGATCTGCTGCTTGGATAACAGCCTATCCTCCATATTACCTTACCTGGGCTTCATGCTCTGGAGAGGACACTCCTCGATTCAGAGCATGTTACCATAGTCTCTCGAGAGTGAAGGATGCCTATGCCATCTTTAGCCTGTCAGTTAGTCTCATTCAGTATAAATTAGTGGGTTTCATACAGTGTTTTGGTGGTTCTAGGTCTTCTGTTAGTAAATTAATGAATTACAGTGGTGCCTTGCACAACGAGTGCCTCACACAACAATGAATTCACACAACGATGCCTTTTTCTGTTAAATTTGCCGCCTCACACAGCGATGGAGAAAACAAAAAATTACCATAAATTAACGAAGTGTCAGAACAACACCAAAATCAGTTTGCATAGGTTTCAGGAGGTGGGCTAACCGTTGCAACCATTTAAAACGGCTTCCAAACATTGTAAGACACTTTTACAGGAACGAAAAAGGACTTCACAAAGCCATTGAAATGTATTGAGTCGGCTTCAATACATTCCAATAGAGGAAACATTGTTTCACACAGCGATGTTTCCTATGGGGATTTTCACTCAGCGATGGCAATCCGTTCCAATTGGAACGGATTAACCGGTTTTCAATGCATTCCTATGGGAAATGGTGTTTCACAGAACAATGTTTCACACAACGTTGATTTTTTTGGAACCAATTAACATCGTTGTGTGAGGCACCACTGTATATAAATGAGTACCATGTTTTATAGACGTTTGGCAAGCATTTATGTTCCTGAATTAATAATAGTATTAATTTTGCCTCTGGAACACGAAAAATCTGGGGGCAACCAATCTCTGTGCAAGGATTGTAGGATTAGTTCAATTCTAGATTTCTAGAATCAAAGTCACCTAATTTTTAAAATTATTTTGTACTTGGCTTTAGATGCTGGATCTTTTGAGTTCTAGTAAACAACAAGAAAATAAACCAAATAAGCCCAGAGTCTGACATCTGCCCTAGTCCTTGATAATTGGGCTGAGTTCACATGTCATCAGTCTATAGAAGGTGCTGATTGTCTTTACTATTTGGCACCTTTAAATTGAGTGTTGGTTTCTCAGTGATAGGAAAGTTCCATATCCATTTCAGGCACTTTCCTATATTTATATTGTTCACAGTTTTCCATTTCTAAATAATTTTTAGTCTGGTCGCTGCCAACAGCAGTGAAATCAAGGGTTTATATAATTGGCATTAATTTGTTCCTATGAATATTTATAATAAAAAGCAGAGTGCTGCTTATATACTGTGTAGCCTGCATAATTAAATTTGTAAACTGGCCAGAGAGCTTAAAGCACTCTCTGGCCAATTTAACAAATTTAATTATGCAGGCTACATATTGCTGTCCACCCCCTTGAGCTGTGTGCTCAGTTTACTGACCTCAAAAGGATGAAAGCCTGAGTCAGCCTGGAACCAGTACCTGGACTTGAACCTGGGTCATGAGCAGAACTGCAATTTAAGTACGGCACCATGAGGATCTCTAATAATAAGCATGATGCTCCACAAAATTGAATTAACTGGTATGTGATCTTGATCAAGGCAGCATTGAGATATTTGATAGTAGGTTCCTGAGACAAAGGAACAGTCTAAGGAATGAAGGCACAGTGGTTCCCCCAGGCCAAGACGTTCTGAGTGCAAAGGTTGGTGCAGAAGCAAATGGCAACCTTTTTTTTGGGATAAGAAGGGAGTTCTGCTGGTGTGCTTTACTGTGCTTTATTGACAAAGTTGAAGCAGAACATCAAGGAAAAATGTCGAGAAATGTCATCTTGTTGCATGACAACACCTCGTCGCACACTGCAGGTGAAACAATAATAAAACTGATGTGCTTAGGCTTTCAAGTGATGCCCCATCCAATCTATTCTCCCGACCTGGCTCCTTCTGACTATTATCTGTTCCCCAAACTAAAAAAACACCTAAAGGGACAATGATTTGGGAGTGTTCTGGAGGCAACTAATGCTGCAAAATGAGTGATTACACCAGCAGTCAGAATAATTTTATTTGCAGGGACTTAAGCTGCAGGACAGATGTCGCAAGTGCATTGACTTCCTGGGGGAATACAGTATGTAGAATAGTGTGGCAGTTACAGCTTCCTAGCTCAATTTTTTTCTGGGAAAGGCTCAATACTTATCAGCACTCCCTCGTAGCTTTTCCTGTAAAAGCTGCCATTACTTTAATTCACTTTGGTCTGGTCCTAAATATAGTGTTTGAAAGAGAAAGAACAGTCCTGGTTGTATGCGTAATCTTATTATAGTTATATGTTCTTGGAGGGAAAAGTTTACTTTGGCCCATAGTTTGACTTTTTGTTTAATCCTTTCTGTTGTAACACAATGACTCCTATATGTATAAGTGTAGCTATTTTCCAAAATATTTGAAGCTTAAACAGCAGAGAGGGTGTGCTATGCGTGATGTATTGATTTTCCCCCCTGTTTAAACATAATATTTTGGATTTGTTCAAGGTAATTTCGGAGCTATGCCTTTTTAAAAAAATACAGTGGTGCCTCGCTTAACGCTGTTAATTGGTTAAAAAAAAACACATCGCTATGGGAAAACATCGCTAAGCGAAACACGTTTTCCCATAGAGATGCATTGAAAACCAGTTAATCGGTTCCAATGGGAACGGATTGCCATCCTTAAGCGAAAGTCCCCATAGGAAACATCGCTAAGCGAAACAATGTATCCCCCATTGGAATGCATTGAAGCCTATTCAATGCATTTCAATGGTTTTGCGATGTCCGTTTTTGCAATTTTAAGTGTTCTTAAAAGGTTCAAAAACGGTTTTAAATGCTTGGAAACGTTAGTGCACCTTCTAAAACGTGTGCAAACTTAATTTGCCTTTGTTCTGACTCTTCGTTAATTTTTGGTGAATTTTTACCCCCATTGAAATGCATTGAACCCGATTTTGACAGCTGCTTTCCAATGGGGGAGAAAAAAATTCACCAAAAATTAACGAAGTCAGAAACTGATTTAAATTCTTGGATTTTTTTTCTCCCTCATTGAAATGCATTGAACCCGATTTTGACCGTGAAAAAAAAATTCACCAAAAATGGAACATCGCTAAGCGAAACAGGGGACCTTAAACTGTCATCGCTAAGTGAAGCAAGGTCCCGAACATCGCTATGCGAATTTTCCCCATAGGGAACATCATTAAACGGAGCGCAAAATCGCTCCAGAAACCTCATTGCTAAGCGAATACATCGTTAAATGAGGCAATCGCTAAGCGAGGCACCACTGTATGTTGAATTTCCCAAGCTCCAAAGCTGATTCAGAAGATTTTGTAAGAATCAGTAAGATGTCATCTATGAATTTTGTTGCCTGTTTTTAATCCATTGATTTGTGGGTTGATTCTAATTAAGTTGGCGGTAGACTTATTTGCCATTGTAAACAATAAAGGTGAGAGTTGGCAGCCTTGCTTAGTGCCTCTGCCAGCATGGACTGGAGGGGAGTCCATACTATTAGTTTGGATCACTGTCTGTGATTCATCATATTTTTAAAATTAATTTCACAGGTGGGCAGCTTGGGGTTGCTCCTGATTCACCTCTGAACCTGGCTGCTCAGGTTTCGGAAGTGGCCAGGAGTACCTTTCTTTGCACAACATTGGAGCTTGTCCAAGAGACTAGGCTGACCCCATCTTTGCTGTCCTTCTGCAAGTAGGAAAAGACATTTCTCTTCAGGCCGGCTTTCCCTGAATGTCTGGCTGCCTGAATGGTTTTTTTAAATGGATTGTTGTATCTTACCGTTTTGAACATGTTTTGGTGTGCCGTCCTCCGTTAAAAAGGAAGATGTAGAGGAAGGCGGATGTGTGGAAGGGGTGCTGATAGAACTGGACCAAACAGAGGTGGTGTCTGAGAGGGCTGAAGAGGTGTGTCTTGTGGAAGAAGGAGGGGAGGAGGTGGATCTAATTATGTGGGAGGAGATAAAAGAAGGAGGAGGCGCGCGGGACTTTAGAACTTGGACAGACTTAAACGTGGACAGACCAAGACACCGAGGGGTCCAGACTGAGCCCATTCTCGACCCAAGTCAAGCGTCTGGAGCAACATCGGGGTTCCCTAATCTGATGACCGGAGGGGGACTACTGCCGGATCCACCATTCCTGGGAGCCAAAGGCAGAGGTATTGAGCCCCTGGAATGGAAGGTTTCAGTTTTCCCCCTGAACTATCCTGGGGGAGGGAGACGTGTGATCCGGCCCGGGCCAGAATATCAGAAGAAACCTTTAGAGGGAGATTGGGCCCGCCACCCTTGCTGCGGCACGGTGTGTGCACTGAGGAGCGCGCCTTTGCGTCAGATGACAGACAGGGAGAAGTTTGGGCCAGCTCCCTTCTAGGCGAACAAACCGCGGTTCCTACTGTTCGTCCTAAGAAGTACCATTTGTTGAATGATCGGTTGTTGCAAGATCCGTTTGATCCTTTAGAGTTGGAAGCTGTTTACAATAAAGTGTTTAATAATGAACCCCGTGATGAGCCTCCGTGTCTGTTTCCCGCCTTCACCACAAGTGCCCCCCCCGCTGGAGAAGGACCTTCTTACACTGGCGCCCAACGTGGGGCGGGGGCGGTACCGAAGGCGGGAAAGGAAGAATGGCTGGGACTAAAAGAGACTATGGACCGGCAGGCGAAGTTAATAGAAAATCTGGTTGAACAACAAACGCTGATCGCGAGACAGATAAGGCGGCAAGGGCCAGAGGAAGAGAGAACGGAGAGACCGGCGGCAGCAGTAAGGGGGGGCTTGATAGCAGGGCCTGCCCCCATTCGTATGCAAAAGATGACAAGCTCTGATGATCCTGAGGCCTATTTGCATACCTTTGAGAGAGTGGCTGTAGCAGCTGGGTGGCCGAGAGAACAATGGACCCTTATTTTGATTCCATGCCTTACGGGGCTGTTGCAGGAAGTGGTGGATACTTTGAGCACACAAGAGGCCTCCCAATATGAGTCAGTAAAGAGGGCTATACTTCGAACATTGAATTTGACTGAAGAAACGTATCGGAAAAGACTGAGAGATCTAAAATGGAAGCCGGGTTCCCACCCCCGCACAGTGGCGCAACGGATGAGGGCAAACGCGTTGAGATGGTTAAAACCTAATGGAGAAGACGGCGAGCGGGTAGTGGATTTGATTGTTATGGAGCAACTAGTACAGACGTTAGGAGCTGGCGCGAAAAACTGGATTCAACGAAACAACCCGAAGACGCTGGAGAAAGCAATTTCCTTATTGGAGGATTATAGTATGACGGAGGAGGCAGCGAAAGAAGGCAACACCCCCTGGGCGGAGAAAGGCAAACCACGCGGTGGAGAGGCTTCGCTTTCGTTTTCTAATTCAAGCACGCGGTCAGCAGTAGAGCCAAGCGGAACGCAGAAATTCAAAGGGAAGATGTTCGAACCCTTTGGATCTAAACCTGTGCGCCCGGTAACTGTGGATCAGCGGATTTATGCTCCTGGGACGGGATGGAGAGAGGGCAAGGACGGGCGCCCTATTTACACTCCCGGAGCAGGGGTACACGAGAACAAGAGGGGCGCCCTGTCTGCTTCGCCTGTGGGGTCCCTGGCCACGTGAGGAGGAATTGCCCGGGGGCCGACTGTTCGTGGGTGGGGCTGTATGACAAACCTTCCCCCCCTAAAGTGGATTCATCAGAGAGGTGGGAGGTAGAAGCCTGGGTGAATGGAGACAAGAAAAAGGCTTTGATAGACACAGGATGTGCCAAGACGTTAGTACGGGACCTTTTGGGACAGAAAAAAGAAGAGGGATTGACTGTTCGCTGCATACATGGGGATGTAAAGAAATATCAGACATTATGGGCCACTGTGAGGGTAGGGGCAGAAGAACGAAGGATGAATATAGGTGTGGTGCCGGGGTTATCGAGGGAAATGCTGCTGGGAAGAGATTGGGTCGGATCTAGAGATGTGGGGAAGATCAAGGAGGGATTGCAGGGACAAATGTTGAAAGCTGAAGACCAGTCCGATTTTTTGCAGCGCGCCTCGCGGGAACAGATGCGATTGATGCAGCAGGACGATGCATCGCTTCAAGAACCATTGCTAGCGGCTCAACCGGTGGGAACTGTGGTGAAGGGGCAAACGGGATGGGAGTTGGACAGGGGATTGTTGTATAGGGTGGAGGGAGACGGGGGGAAGAAGCTGGTGGTACCCCTGAAATGGCGAAGTAAGGTAATGGAACTGGCCCATGACGTACCCCTAGCTGGGCATTTGGCAGAGGAAAAAATGAAAGCACGAATTAGGCAAAGGTTTTGGTGGCCAGAGATGGAAAAGGAAGTTAGAGAGTATTGTGTCACCTGTCCACAATGTCAAAAAACGCAAAAGCGCCCAGCAAAGGGTGCTGAATTAATGCCAATGCCCCTCATGGATCACCCTTTTCAAAGAATTGGCCTTGACATAGTAGGACCTCTGGTTAAATCAGCAGGAGGTCATACCCACATTTTAGTGTTGGTGGATTATTCCACCCGATACCCGGAGGCAATCCCCTTAAGGTCCACCACGGCTAAGGTAATCGCGCAAGAGTTAATGCAGGTATTTACAAGACTAGGCTTCCCTAAAGAAGTCATAACAGATCAAGGGACCAACTTTATGAGTATTACACTGAAAGAGATGTGGCGCTTACTTGAAGTCAAACCTATTCACACCGCGGTCTATCATCCACAAACCAATGGCTTAGTGGAGCGTTTTAATAAAACACTAAAAGGCATGTTAAGGAAACTGGTTATGGAAAAACCTAGAAGGTGGCATGTATTAGTGGCACCCTTAATGTTCGCCATTAGGGAGGTACCACAAGCATCTACGGGCTTCTCTCCCTTCGAGTTAATGTACGGATGGAATCCCAGAGGCATACTGGATTTGGTGAGGGAAAAATGGGAAGAGGGCCAAGATGATGCTCAGATCACGGTACAGCATGTGATGGAAATGAGGGACCATTTGAGGACTGTTCTAAGTATTGCCAAAGATCATTTGGGAAACGCCCAAGAGGGACAAAAAAGAAGGTATGACCAAAGGGTAAAAGTTAGAGAATTCCACCCAGGCCAAAAAGTCTTGCTATTGATGCATTCCGAACAAGCTAAACTATTTGCCACGTGGCAAGGTCCCTACGAAGTGGTTAGGAAGGTAGGAGCGGTGGATTATGAAATATGCATGCCGGATAAGACCAAAAAGAATGGGATTTTTCACGTCAATTTGTTGAAGGAATGGAAGGAAAGGGAAGCCCTGTGGGGGGAAGTAGGAGAGGAATTTGGTCCCGAAGTAAGTAAGTGCCTAAGTAAAGACCTAAGGTTAGAGGTTGATGAAATTTTGGAAGAGGCCCAACAACTAGATGTGAGGAGGTTGGAAAAGGAATTCGAAACGGTATTTTCAGGCATACCCGGGGAGACAAATCTCATTCAGCATGAAATTCATACACCCCCGGGGATGGTTGCTAGAATGGGGGATAGGACCTGGCCCTATCATTTGAGAGATACTATCAATGCTGAGGTAGCAGAGATGGAAAAATTAGGCATCATAGAACCATCCCACAGCCCTTGGCGAAGCTACCCCGTACTAGTTCCTAAGCCAGATGGGCAAGTTAGGGTATGTATTGATTTCAGGCGCCTTAACGAAATTTCTAAATTTGATGCCTACCCCATGCCAAAAGTGGATGACCTCTTGGAGAGGCTGGGGGGGGGCGTCTACCTGACCTCGCTGGACCTCACTAAAGGTTACTGGCAAATTCCAGTAAGGAAGGAAGACCAGGAGAAAACCGCCTTTGTCACCCCCAAGGGGCTGTTCCATTTTTAAAAAATGCCCTTTGGGCTACATGGAGCAGCCGCGACTTTCCAGAGGCTTATGGACCGTGTGTTGGAACCGGTAAAGGATTTCGCGGGTGCTTACATTGACGATATTTTGATATACAGCAAAACTTGGGAGGAACACATTGACCACCTTAGGAGAGTCTTGAGGGAAATCGAGAAAGCCGGGCTAAAAGTTAATCCTTCCAAGTGCAAAGTAGCTAGGAAGGGGGTCAAGTTTTTGGGGTTCCGAATAGAGGGAGGAAAGATTCAACCAGTGTCTGACAAAGTAGACAAAGTAGTGTCATGGACAGTTCCGCGGGATAAGAAAGAAGTCCAACAATTCCTAGGACTGGCTGGTTATTATAGGCAATTTGTGCCACACTTTGCAGAAGTAGCTGCCCCTCTCACCGACTTAACCCGCAAAAGGAAGAAGAGCCGAATAGATTGGGGTCCACCGGAACAGAAAGCCTTTGAGGAGTTAAAAGGGGTATTGTCATCTTTGCCTAGTCGCTTCGCTCCTGATTTTTCTATTCCCTTTATATTGCAAACGGATGCTTCGGACAGAGGCCTAGGTGCAGTACTATCTCAGAAGAAGGAAGAGGTAGAGTACCCCATAATGTATCTGAGTAAAAAGTTGAGCGACCGGGAGAGGAAGTATGCCACCATAGAAAAAGAGGCACTGGCAGTCAAATGGGCCGTTCAGGCCTTAAGATACTACTTGTTAGGAGCTCCCTTCATTTTAGTGACGGATCATGCCCCTTTACAGTGGCTGAACCGAATGAAGGATACCAACCCTAGACTTACCAGGTGGTATCTAAGCTTACAACCCTATTCTTTTCAAGTGCAGTATAAAAAGGGGACAGCCCATTCTAATGTGGACTATTTCTCTCGACAGGACAGAGGGGAGCCCGAACTGGAGTCGAGGACGGCCCACTCGGAAGGGGGGGCGTGTGAAGGTGATTGAGAGAGTGTGCCGTCCTCCGTTAAAAAGGAAGATGTAGAGGAAGGCGGATGTGTGGAAGGGGTGCTGATAGAACTGGACCAAACAGAGGTGGTGTCTGAGAGGGCTGAAGAGGTGTGTCTTGTGGAAGAAGGAGGGGAGGAGGTGGATCTAATTATGTGGGAGGAGATAAAAGAAGGAGGAGGCGCGCGGGACTTTAGAACTTGGACAGACTTAAACGTGGACAGACCAAGACACCGAGGGGTCCAGACTGAGCCCATTCTCGACCCAAGTCAAGCGTCTGGAGCAACATCGGGGTTCCCTAATCTGATGACCGGAGGGGGACTACTGCCGGATCCACCATTCCTGGGAGCCAAAGGCAGAGGTATTGAGCCCCTGGAATGGAAGGTTTCAGTTTTCCCCCTGAACTATCCTGGGGGAGGGAGACGTGTGATCCGGCCCGGGCCAGAATATCAGAAGAAACCTTTAGAGGGAGATTGGGCCCGCCACCCTTGCTGCGGCACGGTGTGTGCACTGAGGAGCGCGCCTTTGCGTCAGATGACAGACAGGGAGAAGTTTGGGCCAGCTCCCTTCTAGGCGAACAAACCGCGGTTCCTACTGTTCGTCCTAAGAAGTACCATTTGTTGAATGATCGGTTGTTGCAAGATCCGTTTGATCCTTTAGAGTTGGAAGCTGTTTACAATAAAGTGTTTAATAATGAACCCCGTGATGAGCCTCCGTGTCTGTTTCCCGCCTTCACCACAAGTGCCCCCCCTGCTGGAGAAGGACCTTCTTACAGAGTGTTATATTAAAAACATATTATCCATCTAAAATCGCCTACCCAAACATTTGATTATGAATAACCATTGCTGCAGCACAGAATTTGGCCACTTTTCTTGTAATATAAGGGGTATTGCCAGAGAGTAGCAACTGGACATAATCCTCCTCTGATCTCCTGGGAGATTTATAGATAATAAGTGATAAAAGCTCCATACGAAGATCCCGATAGCAAGTACAGAAAAGGAGAACATGACCAACTGATTCTACTTTATCACTATTACAAGGGCAGAGACAATCTGATATAGGCAAACCTCGAAATCTTTCCTCCAGAAGCTTAGAAGGAAATATATTGAACCTAGCTAGTGTAAAAGCCCTTATGGCTTTTTAGATGACATAGTGCTGGCTAAATATGAGGAGGTGATAAAAGCAGATTTCTTAAGAAAGTTATATTTCCCTAACTATCCAACATGGTCCTGTAGTTCAATGTTCCATATCCTTAACTTCACTGCTTTGATGGCATCCTTGAGACCCATTGCTATAAGTATACTGGGGGAAAAGCCAATTTTCGATATCTCATCAGTTATATGCTTCTTCCACTCCGACTGAAAGGAATCTAGTAGGATCAGTGGAGCCAAGCCTTCTAATGAAAAAAAAATCAGTTTAAGCCAGTAATTCTCCATAAAGACTTTAGCCCGTGCTTTAATGGATATTAACCCAACCTCTAAGCGAAGAGCCACATTGGAGGTACACGGTGGAACTTCAAGAATGGCTCTCGCAAATTTGGTCTGAACAATCTCCAGAAGTCGTAGATTAGTGTAAGTGAATAGTTGAGAGCCATAATGCATTTGTGAAATAATCCTGGCCTTAAAACTTGTATTGCTGATGGTACATGTTTACCCCCATCAGTACAGAAAAACCTTGTTAGTGCCCCAGTATTTTTCTGGGCACTCATTGTTGTGTGGTTTACATGAGTAAGCCAGGATCCTGAAGAATGAAAAACTATGCCAAAGTATTTGTAGCATGCTACTTGCTCTACAGGGTGTCCATTTAGAGACCATTTATGCTTTATTCTCCTACTCACAACCATAATGTTGGTTTTAGCATAGTTAATTATTGTTCTTTATTACAGTAGGAGAAGGATCTCAGAAGTCTTTTGAATCCTACACACATTGTTGACAGTAAAACGGCATCATCAGCATAGAGTAAGATTGAAATTGAGCGAGAGACAAGTTTCGGTTGATGAAAATTGGGGTTACTTACATTTTCAACTAAGCCATTGATATATGTATTGTTTTAGCATATATCTAAATGAGTCAGATAGATACCAGATTGTCTTCTCCCACCTAAGTCTACCCGAATCACTTGGCATAGCCAGCAGGGACGGTTGAGGGGCCTAACGGCGAGAGAAGCCCGGAAGGAAAGAACAAGAAACTGGGCCTTCTCGGCAGTGGCCCCTCGGCTATGGAATAGCCTCCCAACTGAAATCCGTCTGGCTCCCTTGCTGGGTGTTTTCAAAAGCAAATTAAAAACCTGGCTCTTTAGGCAAGCCTTCCCTCCAGTCAATTAAATGATTCTTTTTTCTGTTTCTTCAACTATTCCATCTGGCAGTGTGTTTAGCAATAAGTGTTAAGTTTTTAGTTTTGAAGGATTTTATTATGCTTGTTATACTGCTGTGTTTTATTATGTATGTAAGCCGCCCCGAATAGACTTTGTATAGAGGGGCAGGGTATAAGTCTAATAAAAGTAAAAAGTAATATCTGTTTCGCATAAAGCCTGTCTGGTCTGGGTCAGTGTAACATGATGAATGGATTATCCTGTTGGCCAAAGTTTCCATTAGTATTTTCAGATTTTGATTAAGCATAGCTGTTGGTCTGTGTTCTAATATATTATTGCAGTTACTGTTGGGTTAGGGATTGCAGTTATTCCAACTGTTGATGAGGACGAAGGAAATTCTTCTTCTTCTGCTACACCATTATTTAGTTTTAGAGGTTATAAAGTGAGCGGTTCAGTGAGTGTCTTGTAAAATTCTGTCAGAAATAAGATTTACAGTACCTGTTTTAACTTGTGAACAGCATTTTAAAATTTCCATTTCCTTTTTAGTGGTTTTTTAAGGTCTTGTGTGTGTGTGTTCATTTTGTAATTTACTTTTATTCAAATATTGAATGAAAGTTTTCATATTTGTTATCTCTTCCATCTGTCATGAATATGATAATAATCATATGCTGTCAATTCAGTTCAGACTAGAGATGGTGTACAAGTGGACATTCTGAGGGTCCAGCCCCCTGGGGCCAGACCGTCCACTCACCTTCTGCTGTTGCTGTGAGCTCTGTGCCCCCTTCCTGTCGCTCCGGAGCTCGCAGTCTTTGAGCCACTCTTAAACCTTGCAGTAAGGCTTGTTCTCCCACCTCCTGCCAGGAGTGGCTTGCAGACCACGACCTCTGGAGTGATTGCAAGGGAGCACGAAGCTTGCGGCAACAGCGGAAGGTGAGTGGATGGTCTGGCCCCAGGAGGGTGGACCAGTTATGTAAACTACTGAGTATCCAACCAGCATGATGAATATAGGATTGCATAATATTCTAAACTGAGATAGTTTGTTTTTGTGTATGTGCGTGAGGAGGTGAATTGAATCATATAATTCTTCATTTGGGTTACCCTGCTTTTCATGCTTAGTGCTGTAGCTGGTAAATGGGAAGGCTTCCTCCTATATTCATTGTGATTTGTCTGCAAATATATTAATGAAATTTGAATCTTTTCTATATCTGTGGTTTCTAAGAATATTCTTTATTATGGTAGTTTTCTCAGGATTTTCAGGAATCTGTTTTTATGTTGTTGTATTAAGCCATGTGAGTATTTCAGTTCAGGTTGTTTCTTGTGTTCACTTTTCTGTAGATCCTATTTGGATAAAATGCTCTCTAAGGACAGCTTTTAAAGTGTCCCAAAGAACTGAATTTAATTACTCTTGATCTGTATTTTCCCTCCAGGAAAGGTTTACAGTACTGTTACTTTTAATTTGTCTCTAGCCGGTTGTTTATTTAAAAGTTAATTATTTAACCTCCATGTAAATATCTTTTGAGTCTTCCCACAGCTAACTAGTAAAGAGTTGGGGGCATGGTTTGATTTTTTTAATAGAATGAATTTGAATGTGGTTCATTCTGTCAGTTACAAGTTTTTGAGTAAAAAGTTCAATCTTTGTGAGGTTTTTATGCCTCCAGATATCCACCATACTTTTAAAAATAAGTTCTTAAGTACTGATGAACCAACAGTTTTGATTTTCAAAATATTGGAATCATACAGTTTCTTAATTTCTGTCTCTCCCCCTCCCAAATTAAGCCCTCTTCTCCAGTGCTATTTATTTTTTAAAGATGAATCCCATGAAAGGTGCTTTCAGGGTATTGTATGCTGCCGGAGTGAATCTTTTTGCCTCTCAGGATCCTTTAATTGTTACAAATCACCCAGTACTGTCCCAAATCACCAATTACTGTCCTGTAATGCTTTATTTTCATGGGACACAATTTTGCCAGTAAAATTGCCAACCTTTTCATTTATCCATCCGCCCTCCTGCATGGTAGTATGAGTGTTTTTTAAAAATAAAAAGTCAATTTAAATAATGATTTAAATTTTAAGAAATTATTTTTAAAATTTAAATTGTCAAAACTGATTTTTAAAATTTAAATTGGGATTTAATTGTGATTTAAATTGATTTGAGTTCATTAAAATCCACCCCCGTTTATAACTGGCTCTGAGTTTCTTGCAGGAAATTAATACTTGCTGCTTTCTCATTTTGATGAGTTCATACCTCCTGATATTTTATCCTAGACTGTTAACATTGGAAGAGTTAATGTCTTCAGTTTACCCATCAGATTTGAAAGGTCTGATACTCCTCTGTTTATTTCAATCTCTGTTGTTACTAAAATGGTATATCTTTTTAATTCTCCCACCACCCTTTAGCATATTCAGTTCATAGATTAAAGTAACCTGTATCCTTAACTTAATTAACTACACATTAACATAATAAATAAAAAGAAAATACTGTATCAGCTTTTAGAGAGCTAGACACAGTGGGACCATATGTCTCTGCTGGTCCTTATATGTTAGATCACCTCTGTGTCATGAATTGGGAAGGTCAGGATGGTGTCAACACTCTTACAGCTGTATTAGGTGTATCCACTTGCATTAAGTACTCATACATGAGATGGTGTCTAGTATTCAGTACACAAGCTTATTTTGTAGTTCAAAACTGGTGGAGCATGTCCTCATAACAGGAGGCTTGTTTTTGTCAAGTCATTTAGCCTCATGCCCCACCTAGCATCTTCACTTCTTTGACATCTGGCTGTGTTAGCCCATGTCTCTACTGGCTGTCATTCGTCTTCCAATCTCTTTTCTAGCAGTTACTGAGAACTGTTTTGTTTTCAAAAGTATTTGTTTTCATTTCTAGTCTTTTGAGAATAGGTTATTATTTGCTTCACAGATCTGAAAGAATTGTTGAAGTATGAAGGCTGTAGGTAGCCTATATTCATGGCATATTAATAATTTATACTAGAAATCCCAGTGGTAAAAGAATTCTGCAGTTCTCAGAAATTGTTGTCGTATGGACGCAATTGTTGATTTTAATGAGATATTAGTATATCATTAATCTGCTTTCCATATTACTTAATTTACTGTTATATTGGCCTACATCCAGTATAGGGGTAGGATTGCACTCTGAAGGGTTTTCATACCTTTCTGAAATAGATTTTTGGGGCTACAATAGGAAGTGGTGCCACCTTCAGTTTTATTTGGCTATCCCAGTGTGTTGTAGTCTAGCTTTAGGTTTTATCTGTTTTTATTTAATCAGTTTCTTAGAATTCTGGAGCTGCAGAGTTGGAAAAGGCTACAAGGGTCATCTAGTCAATTTTGTTCCTGTTGTATATTTTTTCTCTTAATCTTCATACCCTTCTTCTTTGGTGCTGTTCTCTATCATGTTGCAGTACTCAAAAACAGAGTAGTTTATTGTAATATTCCATACTGTTTCACTTGCTTTTTTGAAGAGTACAGTATGTCAAATTTTAATGCCAAGAATTTCTGTGTACTTCCTTTGATTAGATGTAGTATAAATAGGTTTCTATTTAATAGGAGATGGAGGTGTGTGCTTCCATTTCCCTAGGAACAAATTTTGCATTTTCTTTTATTTAACAAAAAACACTCCAGGTTCTCCTCAATGTTAATGCCTAGCTTGTGAAGGATCCCTTATCGTAGTTTCACTTAACTTATAAATCTGTGTAGAGTGGATAAAAATCAATTATTTGTAAAACAATAAAATGATTTTTTAAAATTTAAATAAATAAAAAATTCCAATTTTTGGTTTAAATCAAATCCATCCTGGTTCTGTGTGAATTAGTGGCTGTCTGGATAGTTCAGTGCATTAGATATGTGACTACAGAGCCAGAGGTTGGCTGTGTAATCTTGGGCAAGCTGCACAGTCCCATAGTGCTTCCAATAAAAAAAGAATAGTTAGCTACTTCTGAGTACTTCATCTAGAAAATTCTGGAAGGAGTTACCATAAGTTGGAATTGACTTAACGGCATGTAATTATTATTATGAGTTAGCAGCAAGGTCGATAAAAATAAATGATTTTTTTTAAAAAAATCAATTTAAATCAAAATTTAAACCAAAAAATTCATGTTTTAAAATTTAAATAATCAGAAATTTGAATTTTTAAATTTAAGTCATGAATCAAATCAAATCCACTCTGAATTAGAAGCTGTATGACTTATTTTTAAAAAGCAATTCATATATTTCTTGATACAGTTACAGTATGTTAGTTTCTATTAGGTGTAGTTGCTCCTTTAAGAGGGAATTGGAACAGGATTCAATATTTTATCTCTACCTTCTGCTCAGTATTGCTCTTGTGCTATTATGTGCTGCCCATTGTTGGAAGGAGTGACACATTTACCATATTTAAATTTTCTCCCCTCTCTTTTAGGTTTTAAACAGCATCATGGCTCATTCCAAGACAAGAGCCAATGATGGAAAAATTACTTATCCCCCAGGAGTTAAAGAAATATCTGATAAAATTTCTAAAGAAGAGATGGTACGGCGATTAAAAGTGAGTGAGCAATTTGTTTATACATTTTTGAAAGTTATTTTGAAGCCTCAAATTGTACTTTTGCATATTTCTTTATTATTAACAAAACCTTTCTCACTGGAAATATACATAGAGTTTGAATAGGAGCTCCAGGTGAAGGATGCAGGTTGAAGGTTTCAGCTTTGTTGTACATTACTAGTAAGGTTATATAAGGGAATAGAACAGCACTTCTTTTTGATGGACAGATGTTACAGTGAATGTGGTCAGCTTGCAGCCAAAAATGGTCAAAATATATACTGTATGATGTGTCTCCCAGCTTTTGAACACATGGCCCAGGTTCTCCTTTCTCATGTTTGTGATGCTGATAAGGTTCCCTGATGACAGTTTTTATATATGATTTTTAAAAAATTATAATGGCGTACACAATAGGAAACAGGTATGTGCTATCTAGCTAGAATAGCACAACAAACACCATTACATTTTGTAGCAGTGGTCTTACTGAGCTATTAATAAATCTGAATTCAGAACCATGGATTCTAATATTGGCTCTAATATAGAATAATTGCAAGGAGTTTCAAACTGAACTTGATGGATAAAGAAGTTGAAGAGTTTAACTAGATATTGAAAGAGGACCATGTGTCCGCATACGTGTGGCCTATGCACACAGCCCCTAAGCACACACACTTATGCCTGCCCAAAACATGCACACATGTACATACGCACCCCCTGCCTGCCCCCGAATGCATGTACACACACCTGCACCCACACCAAAGCACCTACCCACGCACAGGCTGAAGGGAACAGGGCGGATGAAATGACAGGGTGGGCCGCATGTGGTCCACAGGCCATAGTTTGGACACCTGGTCTACAGGATCCCTTCTTCTGCTCACTACTATTCAAAAAGTGACATCATGCAAGGTAAAATCCCAGAAGCTGACTCCTTTTTTTCATCAGTAACCCACTTCTTGCCCAAACTCAAAGCAATTGTCAGGACTGTTTTTCAACATTTGTGAATGGTAGTGAGCGGAAGAAAATTCAGAAGAAAATTATCATTGACAATATTTAAATAAAAGTCTGAATATAACAAATTGTATATTAATTTGACAGCCTATTGGATTTCAACTGTGTAGACATGGGCTCAAATCCCTGCTGATCTATGAAACTAACTGGTTAACTTTAAACCTGTTGCTGTTTTTTTTTTTTTTTTTTTGCCACATCACACAACATTATTGGTAGGATAAAATCCGCCATTTATCTGAGCTCCTTTGAGGAAAAGAATGATAAAATATAATATTGGAAATTAAATTGCATTTGTCTCTTGTTGAATGTTATTTTTTGTTGTGTTTTCTTTTAACTGTAGAAGAGTAGCAATGTTAATAAGACCAGCTTTGTGCCATATTAAAGGGTACTGACCTCTGTGATAGGCAGTGGTCTCCCTAATCAGGTGCAAATTTATTTTGAATCAGAATTCGTCTTATGCATTCAGTCCTAAAATATTAGTGCATATATTAATTGATATATAATTGAAGGTGCAATAAAACATGGATGTATAAGCATTTTTTAACATTATATCTCACTGAAGAAGAAAGTGAAATATTGATTATTTCAAGAAAATGATAAGTGGTCAAAGAGGAAAACAATTTTTCTGAGTGTATTTAATATAGACTATCACATCTAGAGAATGTTACTTAGCTTGTAACTTTCTTTTGACAGATGGTTGTTAAAACTTTCATGGATATGGACCAGGATTCTGAAGAAGAAAAGGAGCTGTATCTGAATCTTGCTCTACACCTTGCTTCAGATTTTTTTCTTAAACATCCTGATAAAGATGTTCGTTTGCTTGTAGCATGCTGTCTTGCTGATATTTTTAGAATATATGCCCCTGAAGCACCATACACTTCACCAGATAAACTTAAGGTAAGGTTGTGCATCTTGAATAGTTTACAGGCTTTACTTGCATTTGACATTGAGTGGTTCAAAGTCTTCGATTCTGATTGTAACACGAGGAGCTGGCAGATTGTTGTGTTTTGCTTTTAAAAATAGTATTCTAACTGGTTGTTGTGGGTTTTTGAGGCTCTTTGGCTGTGTTCTGATGTGCTGTCCAGCCAGATGTGCTGTCCTCTGAAGATGCCGGCCACAGAGACTGGCGAAACGTTAGGAAGAACAACCCTCAGAACATGGCCAAAGAGCCCAAAAAACCCACAACAACCATTAGATCCCGGCCGTTCAAGCCTTTGCGAATACAGTACAGTATTCTAACTATTCTTATATATATCCAAATATTTCAGCTGTATGGGAGGTTGTATTTTGCTGGTGCAACAGATCTACAGATTACCAACAATCTGCCATTAATTCCTCATATACTAAATGCCAATTTTTGCTTTACACTGGTGCCTTGACTTATGAACGCCTTGACCTACGAAAATTTTGACTTATGAACAGCTCTGTTCGCAAAATTTTGCTTTGACTTGCAAATGGAGCTTTGACTTACGAACCAAAAAAAAGGGCAGGGGAAAAAGGTGGGAAATTTAAATGTACTAACTATTGGTGGCAACGAGGCTGCTTCTTTGTAGCTCTTTCGCCCCAATGGTTAAGGAAAGCGTTGGTGGGGGTGGCCCATCGTCGGGAGGTGTGAGCCTGGCCGGGGTGCTTCATCCGCTTCCCTCCCGGCCGCAGCGGAGGCAGTGGTGGAACAGTGTCAGGAGGCTTGAGCCTGGCTAGGGTGCTTTGGCTGCTCGCCTCCCACTCGCTCCTTGCTGCCCTTCGTGGACCAATGCTGCGGGTGGCAAGGAACGCAAAGGACCAATGCTGCCACCCCGGCGAGCAGCCACTGGTGCTGGTTCTGGAGCTGGACCCGGCATTGGGCACCAGCGGCGTCATCAGTCCGCGGAGGGCGGCGAGGAGCGAGTGGGAGGCGAGCGGCCGAAGTACCCCGGCCAGGCTCAAGCCTGCTGGTGGCAGTCACTGTGACGGCGGAAGCCCAGGAGGCTGAGGAAGCTTTGGACTGGTAAGGTGCTACTTTTTAAAAAAAAGTTTTAGTTTTGTTGGTGGGGTGGATAGAGGGTCAGTGTTGTTTTGCTTTTGGTGGGTGTTTTTTTTGCAGTCCCAACATGGGACTTGCTCTGTTTAAATTTGGTAAAAATTCAGCCACATATTTTTGAAAAAGAGAATTGTCGGAGTGATATTTGTGTATGCTATGTTACTTTTTTCCCCCAGGCAGACCGTTCCACATTTATACTCCAAATTTGGTAAAAATCCATCTGGTTTTGTATGGTACAATGACAAATGGACAAACAGACAGAAATGTACTTTTATTTATACAGATAGGAGAAAGAGGATTATTCAAGGAAACATGATTACTAGTGTCATCATAAGAAATATATGTTTAATTATTCTCTCTTGAAAAGCAAGTAATCTGTTAATTGTATTCTCGAAAGCTTTCACGGCCAGGATTCGATTGTTATTGTAGGTTTTTCTGGCTGTCTGGCCATGTTCTTGAGGTTTTTCTTCCTAACGTTGCGCCAGTCTCTGTGGCCAACATCTTCGAGGACAGGAGTCAGAACTATGTGCTTTGGGGCAGTTTGTGGGATAGTTGAGCATTTATAGCTGCGGGATCAACTTTTTGTCCTATTCAGGAGATTGGGTGATTATGGTGATCAGCATGTTTTTTGTTGTGCGTGTATTGTTGTGATAAGGTGGAGATATGTGATTGATGGGTGTCATTAGCTGGTCTTTTGTGTGCAGTGATCACCGGTCCTTGTGGCTGTGTAGAGTTCGTTGACTTTTTGCAGGCTGTTTTTCAATGCTGGGAGCCAGGCTTTGTTGACTTTTAGACTTTCTTCTTTTTTGTTGAAGCTGTGCTGGTGTTTGTGGATTTCAGTGGCTTCCCTGTGCAGTCTAACATAATGATTGCTGGTGTTGTCCAGTACTTTTGTATTTTGAAATAGGATTTCATGTCCAGCTTGTTTCAGGGCATGTTCAGCTACTGCTGATTTTTCCAGTTGTTTTAGTCTGCAGTGTCTGTCAGGTTCTTTGATTCTGGTGTGGATGCTGCGTTTTGTGGTTCCAATATATACCTGGCCACAACTGCAAGGTATCCGGTATACTCTTGCAGTGGTGAGGGGATCCCTTTTGTCCTTTGCTGACCGTAACATTTGTTTTATTTTTGTGGTAGGCCTGAATACTGTTTGTAGGTTGTGTTTTTTCAAAAGTTTCCCCATGTGGTCTGTGACCCCTTTGATGTATGGCAGAAATACTTTATTTGTGGGTGGCTGTTTTTCCTCTTCGGTTTGGTGTTGTTTTCTTGGTTTGATGGCTCTTGTGATTTCTTGTGCTAAACAAGGATTGTCTCCCAGCATAGATGGGGTGGGAGTGGGGTTGAACTGTTTCAACACAGCAATATAGCCTGTTAGGATCCTCCTGCTACCACAAAGATTCTCCCCTCCCGTATAAGCACAAAACAACAAGCACTTCTGCCTGTTTACTACAGTTAATGCAAAATGCAGCGAGTAGTTTCCCCCAACTGTGCACAATCACTTAACATAAAAGGAAAGGCTGAATGATTTAAAAAAAGAGAGAGAGTAGGCATTCAGGGTTGTTGTGTTTGCTAGTTCAGGTGAAAAGGCAATACATATTGGCCTTTTAAAAAATCACAAGTGCCTCAAAAAGATCAAAATGCCTTCTAATATTGAGTTATCGATCACTGCCAGTATTTTTACATTGCACATAAATTTTGAAACCACAGATTTTAGTTTAGTAGTATATTTAATGTGTTATCACCCTCAGACTGTAACATAAAATGGGCTTGATTTTGCTGTAGAGAAGTAATGGGGAAAGAGCAATGATTATCTCTTTAAAAATGATGTCCCCACTTCTGTTAATACATTTTATAACCGATTAAGAGAACACAAAACTTAATATTGTCTGAAATAAATAAAGTGAAAATCGGTGTTGGGAGATCGTAATTGAGGTTCTTCACATTTTCTATCTTTTGTGCACTTCAGACTTTTTGAGAAGAAGAGGTTAGTTAAATTAAGTTCATTAGTCAATAGAGAAAGTGAATAATTATGCAATTAATATATGCTTATTTTTATGTGAAATAAATTACTGTTTACATTTTAGGATATATTTATGTTCATAACAAGACAGTTAAAAGGATTGGAAGATACAAAAAGTCCACAGTTCAATAGATACTTTTATTTGCTAGAGGTAAGTTTATAAGTATTTATGATTGGTATTCACTGAGTTTAAAAGTTTTATTTCTGGTAAAATGTGAGCATTTATGACTATCAGAAACATTATTTTTTCACCTGGGAATCTTATTCAGTATGTATTTTTTGGTTTCATTTTGCTGAATTACAATTACTTTATCTTTGTTCTTTTTTCCTATATAGAATATTGCATGGGTTAAATCTTATAACATATGCTTTGAACTAGAAGATAGCAATGAAATTTTCACACAACTGTACAGAACATTATTCTCTGTAATCAAGTGAGTATATTGGTCGTTGCCAACAAAAGTATGTTTAAAAATATGTAAGGTTGGTAGGCATAAGTATCTAACTTTTGGAGGCTCATTTCACCAGCAACATTATCTTGTATATATTTACTCAATGCTAAATCCACCACTAATGCTACTCAAAGTAAACCTACTGAAGGTACTTGGACTTTTTGTCACAACTGACCAAAGTAAATTCATGCTGAATTTCTGCTGAGAGAAAAGTTTCATCAGTGTTTAAACTGCGATTGGACTGTTCGTGCAAGTGTTGTATAGGTACTGAATCTGTGAAGATTCTCAGTTATCTAGGTGTGGTTATCTGGAAGTTGAGTCATGGCAACTGGACTTCTTTCTTGTTAGGTTGAAATATTTCGCTATTCATCCAAGTACGTAGCTTCTTGAGAGTTGGTAGAAGATCCCTTATATATCCTCCATGTTGGTTTCCCCCTGGTCTGAATAAGCTCATTAGAAGGACAAAGGACTAGGGGTGAGGGATAATCCCACTTCTGCAATTGTTCATCCATTGAAATGGGTTGTTAACACTGGTCTTTCTGGTGTGTGTGGTCTAATCTTTCTGGGAATAGATGAAAGGGCAGCATGATAAATAGGAGACAGATTGTATCTAAGGCCTCCACCCCTGTTAAGTGAGGGATTTCCTATATGTACATGTATGCCCCCCCCAAAAAAACTACCTATCTTCTTGGTCCAAAATGAGTACATCTTGGTCATCAAATGAGTGTCCTTTGTCCTTCAAATGAAGGAAAACTGCTGATTGTGGTCCTGTTTAGTGGCTGTTTGGTTTCTCCAATGAGTTTAAAAAGTTTGTGGAGAGCAACTAAAACAAAGGCAGCTCTACTAGCATCACCTTCTGCCTGATCCATAAGAAATTGTTTTGTTGCATTTTCAGCAATGGTCATAATCAGAAGGTTCATATGCACATGGTGGATTTGATGAGCTCTATCATTTGTGAAGGAGACACAGTGTCTCAGGAACTTTTGGATACAGTTTTGGTTAATTTAGTGCCTGCACATAAGGTAAGTATTTTAATTTGGTGTTACCCTTTGCATTAAAGTTAAGAAAAAAAATAAAGAGCCATTGATACTAAATACACTGTAGCACTTAAATAGTTTGAAGGAAGAAAATAGAAGTACAATATTGCTTATTTTGGTTCTGTAGTGGTGCTGGTAATTTGCAGAGTAGTGGATCTCAGCACCTATGGCAGTTTTCTCATCCTTGGCTTTTCTGGAGCTCCAGTTATAAATATGCATAAGGTATTTTGCAGTTTGTAGTGTCTAATATTTCTTCCGTTACTTAAAAATAATTAGAAAAACAGCTGCTAAATCAGTCTGCTTGATAGGTGGTTATAATTCAGTTTTAAAGATTTTGGGTTGCATCCAGTAGCGGCTTTCCTTGAATAAAAAGCACTTCTGTTTGCTCAGTGAGTGCACATGATTTTTTAAATTTTATTTTGCTAATGTCTCCTACAAACTGCAACCCTATAAGCCACAGAAGATTACTCAATTTCGGGGAACCATATGCACAGTGTGTTAAGGAATAATGCAGAAGCACTTGCTGCGAATGCAAAGCCTCCACTGGATTCAACCATTTACATTTTCACACATTTGTATCAAATGTCATCTTAAACTAGTATTAAAATATACTTTTTGTTTAAGTGTACAATACATTTGTATTTTAGTTCTAAAATACGTATAAAATATTTATCTTTTAAAATTTGGATGAATGAAGTGAAATAGTTTGACAGACAGAAGAGAACAGAATCCAAGATTTATGACAAACAATTAATCTCTAGACTGTTACTTAATGTCTTGAGTTGCACTAGAGTAGGCTCATCAGATCATTTGGGATTTGGTGAATAGTCAGTTTCTTGGTGAAGAATGTTGGTTCAACTCTGATGACTTACTTTAGTATACTACATTGCAAGTAGAATAAGCCCATTTGAATCAATGAAGTTACAGAGGAGTTAACTCACCAAATTCCCATGGATTTGCCTACTCTAGTGCAACTTAATACACTAAGCAATTGGATTTCAGCCATTTTCAGTGGAACTACTTATATATATATATGTAGTCTAGAAGGTAGGTTTTTCTTGGTTTTTGAAAATTAATGTTAATGCTTAATTTTAGTAAAAAAATAAAACTTAAAAAAAATAAGTTTTGCTTTAAAAGAATCAGTTTTTTTCCATATTGCAAGTTTGGCATTTTTGATATAGTTGTAGGCTTATTATATTTTAACATTTAGTTACCCTGTTTTTTGAGACAAACCGTTTCCTTGATTTACTGATATATATTAGAGAAAATGTCAAGCATGTTCTTACAGTGTTTTCTTTTGAAATCTACCTTTCAGAACTTAAATAAGCAAGCATATGACTTGGCAAAAGCTTTATTAAAGAGGACAGCTCAAGCCATTGAACCCTATATTACTAATGTAAGTGAAAATGTAAACTAATCACACAGATGAAACTAAGATGTATAACCTAATGATCACTGAATATTGATGATATTGTTTTTTATCATAACTGCTTTATATTGCTTCCTGAAAGTACCTATTGCACTGAATTGTTTTGATGAGGGAGGGGGGTATCCTTTGGACCATCTTGAATTCATTGGTGGAAGAGCCTTGTGGCGCAGTGGTTAAACTGTACTGCAGCCAAAACTGTGCTTATGACCAGGGGTTCAATCCCAGGTAGCCGGCTCAAGGTTGACTCAGCCTTCTATCCTTCCGAGGTTGGTAAAATGAGTACCCAGCTCACTGGAGGGGCAATGTGTAGTCTGCATAATTAACTTGTAAACCACCCAGAGAGTGCCTTGATTTTTTTGTTATGGAAGTACAGGAATATAGATGTAACAAATAAGACCCACAATAAAAAAATGTGGCTGACTGCATTATTATTTAACTGGAACATCTTGTGATAACCAAAGAAACTCCTTTGTGGCTGTTTTGGATTCAAATTAGGCAGCATAGTACATGACCAGCCTATCCAATGACCCAGTTCTTTATGGAAGTATACTGAAGTTTAAACATAAACTTGGATCCAGACTCAGAGAATGGTTGAAATTAATGGGGCCAGGTAGTATCCTCTAGCTGCTAGAGGTAGAGCGTAGGAGAATCCTTTCTTGAAGTTGTCTCTCCATTCTGTTTCCAAGGAAGTGGGTGGGAGGTGATGGAGTTATTTCCTGGTTTAAGTTACTTTTTGTCCTGAAGGAAAACATCTGGGTCCTGATTCATATTTTAGCAAGTATTTTGAATCACTGTACAGTGGTACCTTGAGTTGCAAACTTAAATCGTTCCAGGATGATGGTTGCAACTCGATTTGGTTGTAACTCAAAGCACCACTTCCCATAGGAATACATTGAAACGTGATTAATCCGTTCTGGCCATTTTTAAAGGGCAGGAAACGAGGGAGGGAGGGAACAATGGGGAAAAGAGGAAAGAAAGAAGGTAATCACTGGGGTACACAGACCCCCACCCCAGATAAATGTTTGTGTTTAGTCACAAAAAGAGAGATGATAGATAGAGAGAAGACTTATTTTGGGACAGGAAGAGTTTGGAGTCTAAAAGAAACAAACAAAAACCCTTTCCAGCAGGAACTAAAAATAGGGACTAATGCAAAAGCAGGTAATCCTTCCACTAAGGGGAGACTTTTATTTTTTAAACCTAAAATGACTTTAAGATTAAAAAACTGGCAGGAAAGGAGGGAGGGAGGGAACAATGAGGAAAAGGGCCCTTTTTCTGGTTGTATCTCAAAGCGCCAGTTGCAAGTCAAAGCAAAATGTTGCAACTGGAGCTGGTTGTAACTCAAATTGGTTGCAAGTCAAGATGACTGTAGGTCGAGGCACCACTGTAGTTAGTACTTGAAGTTGAAATACAGCTTAAATTAGAACCATCAATAATCACTTTTCTTTGTAAAGGCTGATAGAAATAATATATTCTGTACATTAGGTTTCATTAAAAAGTATTTGATGATATGAGTGTTCATGTTTTTTATTAATTAAAGTCATTGTGGATTATTTATTTTAAATTGTACCTTATCTTGTATAGAATAAAGGATAATGGGTATTCTTTATCCTGTACAAGATAGCTTTAAATGCATTTTAGTACAGATGCTTTTATAAGCAAATGGATCATAATTTGATTTCTAGATATTTGATCTCTGAATAAAAGAATGCACAGTGTATATTTATAGTCCAGCAGTAACCAAATGGGTCTTCTGAGTGTAGTGTTAGTATGTTATATTTCCTGCCGTTAATTTATTTTAATTGCCAAACATCAAATGAAGCAGACGATTTGAAAGAATACTAGGTTAGTGGGATCTTCCCATGATACAAACTGACAAACTATTAAGAGTCAGATTTTCAAATAAATCAGTTCCCCAGGTATAGAGAGCTAAGCCTAAGTCTTATAGTTGAAAATAACGGTTTTATCACAGGATGGGTTCCTAACATATTTAAGTCATATTACAGTGACAAAAATAATTACTCATTTTTTAAAGCTGTGTCTTTTGCCATTTTTAATATATGTCCTATGGACAGCTACTCAGAAGTAACCCACAATAAGTTGATTGGGCTGCATCCTAAGTAAAAGACTATATAGTTGCAACATAAATGCTAGTAATTAACATTTCTGTAAAATCAAGTAAATCAGGTCCCTCTGCTAAGGGACCCTCTGCTAAGAGGGACTGAGAATTGTTTTTTTAATTCTGCTACTGATGTATCTTGTTTGTCCTACAGTTCTTTAATCAAGTGCTTATGTTAGGAAAAACATCTATCAGCGATCTCTCCGAGCATGTTTTTGACTTAATTCTGGAGCTATATAATATTGATAGCCATCTTTTACTCTCAGTTTTGCCCCAGCTTGAATTTAAGCTTAAGGTAAGTGTTACATCAGGTGTGTCGAAATAATATTATTTAAACAGTGATATTCATTGCCCAGGGGAATTGAGAGGGCACAATTTCAGCAGGAATATTTATTCTGTCTCACTGATTATTGGTGTCCTGTACCTTTTTCGTAATGAGTACCCATCACAAGCTTCACTTTATTCTAATCACTTAAGTAGATTCCAGTACACTCATGCAAACAGCTATGCAGAGTTTTTAAAAAATATATGCAGCTATCTGCTATATTCTTACAGAGTGGGGTATACATGTCTTTATCTTGAAAGAACAGGAAAGTGACTGTCTGTCACAGAGAAAATTGTTTACAGGTAGAGGATCCAGAAGAGTGTAGGAAAATTGTTGTAAATTTTCGTAAGGTGTGTTGTAGAAGAAAACATGTTTTTAAAAAAATTGCTTTGTTCCAAAGCTGTATCCTTTTTTATATATCTGTATATAAAATGTGTGTGTTTTCCAGAGCAATGACAATGAAGAGCGGCTGCAGGTTGTAAAACTACTAGCAAAAATGTTTGGTGCAAAGGATTCCGAATTAGCATCTCAAAATAAGCCACTGTGGCAATGCTACTTGGGGAGGTATATGATTATTGTATTTTAACAATGTTTTTAACACTGAAGTTTGGGGATAGTTGGTAACACACTATAGTCTGACTCTTAACAACAGAAATATGACCTATGAGTTAATTATTTAATTTCTGTCCTTGATTTGATCATATTTATTTAACAGTTGTGTGGCTTCAGAGACATAACAGTGGAAACTCGTCCCTATATTATAATTACATGTAAATATTAGTGTGAAAAAGAGGCATTCATAAAGTATATTTCTTTCCTTTGAGCCATGCTCTTGGTAAAGACCCAAAGTTTCATAAACTCGCCAAGCATGAAATAAATGTGTTACAGCATTATTAAATAATCTGTATACAAATGGCTAAAATGGTTGTATATGGTGAGGTTGGGCAGCATATACTACATCATGAGGACTTTTGAGCATATTAAACTAGTAAAAAGTTTCTTAGCAATAATTGTTGTACATTAATTTGACATGTGTCATATGCCATTGCACTTTTAACTGAATGTAATGTTATGTACTTGTCTGTTTTGAGTATGTGAAATTTTCTAAGCATGGCTTAGAGCCATCCAAAAAGTGTTACCAAAAGCAGAGGTGAGAAACTAAAGAAGGGCAAAATATTCTTGCACTTTAAAGACTGACATAATTGTTTCATTGTCAGTTTTTGTGGATTCACTCTGAAATACTGTAAATGTTAGTCTTTGAAGTGCTACAGTATTTAAACTCTTTTCTCCCTCTGCTTTTGCCAACATGCTGAGACAGACTAACACAGTTACTTCTTTGGAAATTGCATCCGGCAAAGCATATAAATAGTTTTAAATGCCAGAAAGATTTGATGGTGATGATAAAAAGCTAATTGCACAAGCCAAGGACCTTCATTTTCGTTATAACATTGTTAACAATGGATTGAATCGAGACTTAGTACAAGAGTGTAAGAAAAAAGATCTTAAATTTGATTCCCTGGTTTATTTGTTCAACATGTTGTGTTGTCTAGCACACCACATCTCATTACGTGTGAGTCTTGCTAAGTCTGTTCTTCATGTTTTTTTCTGCTAGTCCTTACTAACTATAACTAGAATTTCCCTGCTACTGATGTTTATGGGGTTTCGTGCACCATCACAAAACACTATAAAACCTTCCTTGCCTGCTCTGATGTATTTTGGTAAGAGCCTTAGTTGCCGCACTCCATGTGTCAGCAATTGTTCCTTCCCTTTTATGTCAGTTCTTTTTAGTCTGGCAGTTAGGCAGTATCATTTAGAAAACCTTTCTCTTATTCTTTTATGCTAAATGAATATAGATATTTTCCTCTTATCCAGTTCGTTTTTGTTTCATATTTATTTGAAAACATCAGTTGTTTTTTTGCCCTCCGTGGACCCAGGTTTTTTTTTTATTTTGAAAGCTGATGGCTCTAAAGCCCCTCTTAAAAATTATCATCATCAGCATCTTAGAATTGCAGAACTGGAAGAGATCCCATGGATCATCGAGTCCAGCCTCTGTCAAGGAGGCACAGTGTGGAATCAAACTCCCAGCCGCTGGCTCCACAGTGCAGATTTAAGATTCCTTTGACCAACATATATTCCAAGTGTTTTTCTGGCTTCAAAGAGCTTTACAATTCTCAGACTTGCACACATTATTTGGCTACAGATCTGGCTGCAAAAAAGAGGCATGCACTTTAGGGCACTTGTCTGGAAAAAGCCATCACAAAACAGTAATTGCTTAGCGCTGTTGTGATTTACACAAGGCTCCACCATTGTGTGCTCTTCTTACATCTACCCAATCATCAGATTCAGATTCAGTGTAGTAAAAGGATGCCAACCATATCTGACCCAGTCATGATTTCAGCAGTAAATCTAATGGTATTGACCACTCCTTCGGTATTAATGACGGTTCCCTGCTGGCAAAGCCAAAGTCAAGTGATGTGCAGCTCCATCTACAAAGGAGAGGAAAAAAAGACAAAAAGCAGAAAGAAGATATGTCATCTAGAGAAGTGTCTCCAAGTAATCATATATCATCTCAATGAAAATGAAAATTAGAGATGCCATAGCTGTTGTAAATATGCTCTTTGATTTTCCCCCTTCAGGTTTAATGATATCCATGTACCTATTCGTTTGGAATGTGTGAAATTTGCTAGTCACTGCCTTATGAATCATCCAGATCTTGCTAAAGATTTAACAGGTATCAATAAATCTGATTTGTAAATGGAAATAATCTTTTGCAATTTTTTCTGTTTTAAGTATTACAGTATTTATAGCAAAATCTTACTGCTAATTTATGGTTATTATTATATCATTATTGTAGTGTACAGTAGGTCTCCCATATCTGCAGGATCAATATCTGTGGTTTCACTTACCCACAATCTGAAAATATTTAAAAACTTTTTTAATCCAGAAAAAATATTTTAATATGTATTACCAGAACCAACCACTAGATGTAGCCAGAGACTGTGCTTTGAATAATTGTTAGAGAAGAATAGATAGCATGCCCTCTGATAGTGGCCAGTTATAGTAATGCATGTGAAAAATATTTTTTTCTGGTTCTCCCCCCCCCCCCACTATGCTCTCTCTCTCTTGTTCAGTATTATCTGTGGTTTTTAGTACCTATGGTGGGGCTTGGAACCTATCCCTAGTGGATATGGGGGGTCCTACTGTATTTACAAGGGCCTAATTTGGATGAGACCACAATTTTTCTTGTACATGTGATGGCGGCGTATCTTCCACCCCCATGCAGTCACCAGCCTTTGCCTCCATGCTTTGATGTAAAGTTTTAATTGGGCATGAGGTCCAGCATACATTATTGGTGTATCTGTAGTCTTGATTACAGTTATGCAGTTTGTATTTTATCTGCATATAGGGAAGTTTGCAGGACTGAGGCAGGGGTCCTGGGAAGCTGCACATGGTCCATGAATATATTGAACTGTTGGATAGTTCAGTGGTTTAGATATTTGGCTGCAGAGCCAGAGATTGGGAGTTCAATTCTCCACCATGCCTGCCTGACAGGGCCTGGACTTCCATAGGGTTCCTTTCAGCTCTGCAGTTCTAAGACCATCACCATGGTGTTGGTACTCTTTTCTCCCTTGCTATCAAGACACTACTGTGCTTTCCCTCCTTATGATAGGTAATACCTCGTTGAACTGATAAGCTTTTTAGCATCTGTTTGGCCTGTGGTCAAGAAAACTAACTATGAAACAGTTAAATAAGTTGTTTCCTCGTATTAAATTCCTTTTGTATACACTGTATCTATTAAATAACTAAAATTAAATTTATCAAGTGGAAATAAGAAATTACTGCAGCGGTGTCTTATATTATGCAGATGACTGTATTTTATTCTGAAGGATTAGTGAGCTGACAGCAATCTGTATGAATTTACAAATATTTCACATAATGCTATGAAGATTTTAATTAAAATGTCTTTTCTGTATAGAATATCTTAAAGTGAGGTCTCATGACCCTGAAGAGGCCATTAGGCATGATGTTATTGTATCAATCGTTACTGCTGCTAAGAAAGATCTTTTACTTGTCAATGATCATCTGCTTAATTTTGTGAGAGAGCGAACACTTGACAAACGGGTAAGTCATTTTGTACATTAGTTACTTTGATGGTTAGTTCAAATTAGGGAACTTGTTCAGTATGTCAGATTCCTTCATTATTACGTTTCTCATACAAGAATTGTCCAACTGCATATTTGTGTGACAAACTTCAGCTGCACAATTCTTGTGTTTCTTAAATAGTGGTATTCCACCAAAGTGGCCTAGAATTATCTAAAATTATATAGATATAGTTCATTTGTCAAAACAGGAAAAATAAAGATACTGCATTAAGGTTGTTCTGACAAAAACTACTGGATTGGATTTTCAAGTTTGTAAGTGCTGTGCTTTCACTAATATGTATGTGTGTGTTGCTTTATTTTTTTAAAGAGACAAAATATTGTTTTACTTGACTTCTGCAGAAGTTATAAAATTTAAGGCCAGTCTCCAATGCTGTCATTCTGCTATTTTGAGTATCTTATTAGTGAAAGCATAGTCATTAAGACAGTATCTTTACTTATTCTTTTTTGACAAATTATGCAATAAATTTGTTGTGAAATTCTGTTATATGTAGGGATTATGAGGGTTACAGATACAATTGTTGTCTAGGATGGTTTGCTAGAGCATTCTATGCAAGCAACTGTAAATCTAGAGGAACTCTATTCATGTACTGTTTTCATCCACAGTAGGTGTGAGGTTTGTGCAAGGCCACTCCCTCCATTCCATCCACCAGAATTTCCCACGTTAGACAGCACAGACTCAGTCTTTAGTCCAACAGATTTATTTAACTGAACAACAGATGTTTCTTTTTCTTCTTTCATGTAAATTAAGCCCAGGATTTCACCTCCTGAGTTCCATGGTTCTTTATACATTCAGAATCTTTAACAAGAGATTTAACCAAACACTCAACCGGTAACAACATATCTGAAATATATGGTGTGGAAGTCACTTCTACGTGTTTATATGGGTTTATCGGTGGTACACCCATCTCACATTGGGTCCCCATACTTTCACTCTTCAATATTTCTGGATCTTGGGATGCAATTGGCTCATCCCAGGATTGGTCCCAAGGGAGGTTTGACATCTTTTATTCTCCTGCCTATTGGCTTCTCTATTAAATCTTCCCTGTTCTTTCTTTCTAGCTTCCCTTTCTGTAGTCTCTCCTCAATATGGAGGCTTTCATACCTGTCTCTCTCACCACTTTTTCTGCTATTTCTTTAGGCACCTTTCTTATAATAAATCCCACCTTTCTTAATAAACCTCCATCTTACATATTTAATTGCAGTGCAAACTGTTCTATATTTGGAAATGTTTATACTAGCATATTAAAACATAAACAGTAACTATTGGGACTTACGTTGTGTTATTGTTTTAGTGGAGAGTGAGAAAAGAAGCTATGATGGGACTTGCACAGATATACAAGAAATATTCCTTACAATCAGAAGCTGGAAAAGAAGCTGCAAAACAGATTGCTTGGATAAAGGACAAGCTTCTACATATATATTATCAAAACAGCATTGATGATCGGTAGGTTAACTTTAATTTTTAATGTTATAAAATATTATCTTTTTTTTGGTGAATTTTCAGTGGTATCCAAAGACACTGGAATCAATGCTTCGTTCTCTTCCTGCCAGTAGCCTTCTGCAAAAAAACAAAAAAACAAAAAACAAAACAAAACAAAAAAAACCCCTCTTCCAGATGGTTTCCTCATCGCATGAAAAAGGGTTTTAAGGAGCATAAGGGCTTTAGGAGGAAGAGATGGTAGTTTATTCTGGCAGAGGTGGTGGAATCTGACATAAATTCTCCATTTTGTTTTTGCCATGGTGTCCAGGGTACTTTTACCTATTGATCAGTAACAGTAAAGAAGAAAAGGTTTGTACAAAGTGTAGAACAATAGACAGCTACCTTAATTTTCTCAGATGGTATTAGACTTGTTTCTTTGAATAGGAAATTTGAAAACTACACAACTGCCTGGCTTAGAATTTTGGAAACTAGGCATCCTTAGATCTTTGGTTATGTCTGCAGTAGCTTGCTGGATTGAAATATTCAAGACATGTTTAATCAAATAGATAATTGCAGGTAAATTGGGATTTTTCCTTTTATTACCTCCAGCAATGTAGTTTAATCCTTTTTTGCCATGAGCTTCTACTTGCTTTCCCGCCTTATTGGCTACTTTAATTTTTTTAAAAAAAACATGGTTTTCTGTTTAAGTTTCAGTGCAGAGATCTTTGATCTGTTTATGTTTAATGAGTCAATTCAAGATCTGAAATGATGGTTTAATCTCGGCCTATCTTTAATAAATATAATTTAAACAAATAGAAGATGTAATGGGGGATTATATCTGCTTTAAAAAAGAAAGGTTATGATCTTATATTATTATGCTTAAAAAGAAGAGGGGGTAGAAACAGTGTTCTCAACTGAACACTAATACATGAAAGGAAATTCCACTGAATGTAGCAGCATTTCTAAGTGCACTTGTATAGGGTTTTACTGTAGAAGCTCAATCATATAGTAGAAACTACAGTTTCCTTTACACCCAGACTGTGTCACTGTGTGGTGGTATAACTCTTGCAGTTTTTTTATAGTGAAAGTGGAGAATTTAACTCATACTTTCTTTTTATATATAAGTTTTAGTTTAGTGGGGTATAATTGATTTTCAATTTTTAATATATCTTTTTATTACTAATATTGTTTATATATTTATTTGACCTACTTGGATTAGTGTGTGGTAAATTAGTAAATTTATGTTGTACTGATGAACATAATTTAACTTTGGGAAATATACTTTAGTTTGATACTACTGAAGCTTACTATTTATTATATTTTTCAGACTGTTGGTGGAGCGTATCTTTGCACAGTACATGGTCCCACACAATTTGGAAACCAATGAAAGAATGAAATGCTTGTATTATCTATATGCAACCCTGGATTCAAATGCTGTTAAGTAAGTTTCTTGTGACACTTGTGAACCTAGTCTGTTCAGTACTTACATAATTGATAAGACTGGCAGAGGAAGATTTGTGCTTGATTGATGATAAAATGTACATTAGTGTTGTCAAAAGAAATTACGTTTCAGTAATTTTTGTTGAAGTTGGTTTAACAATAGGTTATTATGTTCAGTGAAATATAGTTATGCTTATCTGGAAGTTGAGTTTCATGGCAACTGGACTTCTTATTGGGTTGAAATGTTTCGCTACTCAACCAAGTAGCTTCTTCAGTCTGAGGAGAGTTTGTAGGACCAACTCAGACTGAAGAAGCTATTTGGTTGAGTAATGAAACATTTCAACCCAATAAGAAAGAAGACCAGTTGTCATGACTCTGCTTCGTGATAACCTTACCTGGATGACTGAGAATCTTCACAAATATGCTTATTCTGCTGACAGAACTGCTTTTCTTGGTGGCTCTGAAAGGGGAGTCATCCCTCTTACAGACATAGTACACCATTAAAATTGATCCTAGATGTTTGTGAGCTGCTGAAGGAAGTGTGTAGATGTTCAGTTACACATTAGTTTCCATCTCGTTATTTTTTTTAATAGAGTAAAGGTGTTATGTTCGATAATACCCACATTTCCACCCGTGAATAAAACATTTTTGTTAAAGTTATGACAGACTCTTATGTTATTTGTCCACTTAGTGTTTAAATTGAAAACATTCATCTGACATTAATTGAATTATTGGAAAGAACATTATGGGCTAAACCATAAAGTGAAAAAAAAGTAAGTGAAAAGTGGGAAATTTGAAGCATAACTGGAGCTAAGGACAATACAGTGAAATGCCATAATATTGTTGTGGTTTGCAATTGTGTAGCTTAGCTCTTCATGTCCATCTTGAAATGAGGTGAAGCATAGGGTCATTGCTTTTCTCCTGCTTTTCCCAGCTGAAGAAAGAACTTTGCTAGAAGTTAGTTTCACCTTCTGCTAGTCCTGGTTTGTTATATTCTAGCAACAAGATTCTGATTTAAAACAATCATAGTGAGCTAACGTATTTAACCAGCTACATGTTATTTTAATGCACAGTCTCTGATTTATATAAGCCAGAGTTAGTAGAAAATAAAACAAAAGGAAAAACAAAAAGAAAATATTGTAGCACTTTAATCACTAACAGTTTTGTTTCAATGTGAACTTTTGTGGAAAGCTCGCACAGAAATAAAATTGTTAGTTTTTTAAAGTTCTACAGTTTTTCCCTTTTTTCTTTTTCTTTTCTTCTGCCAACATGCTGAGACAAACTGATAGGGCTACTACTTTGAATACTACTTTGCCAGTGCATTCCTTTTTTTCAACTTTGCAAAAGAAGAAGGGGGGCCACGAGGGTTTGAGGCTGAGCTTGTTTAGCATGTTCTTCATAGAATCATAAAGTTGGAAGGGGCCTATAAGGCCATCGAGTTCAGCTCAATACAGGAATACAAATCAAAGGATATCTGCTAGTTGGTTGTCTAAATTTCTCTTGAATGCCTCCAGTATTGAAGCACTCACCACCTCTCGAGGTAATTGGTTTCATTGTGGTGTTTTATGTGAACAAAGATTTCTACTAAATGTCTTTCTTGAAAGGAAAAAAGAAGCAAAAGAATCTACTAGTTGTATTCTTAGATAAATAATTTTATTGTAAACTGCAGTTCTCTTTGCAAAGAAAATAGCTGGTTCATCTCTGGTGCTGGAAATAAATTGGCAACAGTTAAAATTTGTTTCTAACCTGCCCCATTGTTTTGTTTTGATATATATTGTGTAGCTAAATATTGCCATACCACAATTCAAATAAATCATTCCTGATATATAGTAGATAATGTAATGCTGGCTGTTACTCCTTACTGTTCTATGGTGCTAGAATCTTGTGTTAGATTCTACTTTGTGAACCACAGTGGTAATTGCTAACCAGTGCCCTGTGGCAGATAGAAACAGATTCTGCCATGCAGGGTCATTTGAACTGGGAAAAAGTGGTTTAGCAAACCAGATGCAGAACTGCCGAATCAGCTTGTTCCCAGCCCAGGAAATAGTCTATAGTACCAGAAGAACTTATATAAAAGTCCTTTCACACTCAAATTTGTTTATTATCTACTAACCTTACCTCGCTTTAGTTTTAGTAGTCTAAATTTGGATGGCAGAAGGCATTTCTCAGTTTCACTAAACTGTTGTAAATAAAAAATTGCTTCCATCTTCTGCAGCTGACCTGGAGATGCGTTCATAGTCACTATCTATAGTCTTTCCACCCTTGCCTTAGGTTGTCAGCACTGTGCGCAAAATGTTCATCTGCTTATAAACATTACATTTTGCCTATATCTCCACAGCCATGAAATAAAATATACATATTTGTAAACTAATTGAGTTTTAAGTCTAAAATTGTCTATGATAATATTATTTTAGGAGGGACTTCCTCTTAATTTCATAGGAAAAGAAAACAGGTGAGCCATTAGGTATCTTTTTCTATGTATTACAAAAAGTTAAACTTAACATAGATGGAATCTCCTTGTAGATGTAGTTTATAAACTCAGAAGGTACTTTTATCAGGGAACTATGTACTGTTACTGTATTTGTAAGATATCCTGATTTGCAAGTGGTGGCTTGCATGAAGCTATTGTTGCAGTGGTACCAAACAGCTGTCTAAATAAAAATAAATAGTTTTTTATTAATCAGAATTAGAGCATATCTTTTATCTGTGTTTCCATCCCGCTCTTAAATATAGCTACTGCAAAATTAGAGTGGATCTTATTGTTATGACATTTTGCCTAATGTTTAATCAAAACTGACACTCTTGTAAATTGAGATTTTTAGATTTTGCCATGTTGCCTGTGGACAAAACAGAGAAGATATATTTTTCTTTTCAGCCTTCCTTCATTGCAATTGTTTTCCATGTACTTAAATATTTTCACTACCCTCTCTTAAACCATTCCAACCCTTCTTAGAGCTCAGTGTGTAGAATTGTACAGGGTACTCCAGATAGGATAAAATAAATTCAGGTGCAAAATAGCTTGGATCAACTGCTTTTAATTTTTGACTTAAGCACGGATTTGTGTATAGCGTGTGTTAACTGCAAGCCCCAGTTCCCTTGTACTACTACCGTATATGTGTCTGACAGTATTGTCATCTAGTGCTTATTTAGTCAACTTGCTACCCCAAAATATCATGTGGAATTTGAAATAGAATGTTGCTGAAAATTACATAAATGTATTCATGTAGAATGATTTGTTTGAAAACAGGATGAATTTGATTTAAACCATGATTTACATCAATATTGGATTTTTTTGATGATTTAAATTTTAAAATTGGATTTTTAAAATTTAATTTGCGATTTTTATCCACCCTGATTGATAAGAAATAACAAGCCGAAAGCTCTATTCTTTATTGACTGTATAATTTATTATTTTATTCTGTTATAAAACTATTGTTATCTCCAAGACTTTATATACGTTTTTCACAGATCATTTCTAGTTAATTAGACTTTGGAGGCTCATGACTGCTGAGATGTTTCTTGGGAGTTTCTCACAGTGTTTGGAGTCTGCACAGTTCAGCAAGTTACTGTGAGCATTATTATTGTATAAATTATATATTGCTTTATTTTTAACTATCAGGGCACTGAATGAAATGTGGAAATGTCAAAATCTGCTGCGGCACCAAGTAAAGGATTTGGTTGACTTAATCAAGCAGCCAAAAGTAAGTATTTCCCTTTTAACATTTTGTGCATAAAGCCAAATATTTTTTAAGACTTCAGCATAAGCTATTTTCAGATTTTGGTTTTAATGATAATGGTGATAAGGATATTTTTTTGCAAAATTGAAAGAGGTTAGACCAGAGCTATTCAAAAAGTTAACAGCAATGATGAATGTTTTTTTTAAAAAAGTGTATTGAAGTTCTGCAGAAAGTTCAGTATTAAACTGTGATCTACAGTTGGGCATCAATTTTAAATCCAATAAACTGAACAGACAATTGGAAAGTCTTCGATAATTCCTTAGCAAGCACAGCACCATTTAAGCCTATTTATCATTTATGTTTTTAATATGTTAATAAATGCAGTGTAATGAGGGTATTTTACAAAAAAATATCACTGAACTCCTTTTTTTTAAGAGTAACCCAATCGAGGGCAAGACAAATAAATAAAAACACTTGAAAATACTGGATGAAATAGTTGCATGATAAAAACAATGACAAAGACACAAGTGTAACAACAGCAATAATAGTTAGTATGAAAGATTAGTTCTATGAAATTAAAATAAAACAAATAACAGTTTGTTACACAAAGATTAGTTGGGCACAACCCTGTTATATTTCTGGATTTTACATTTTAGCGTTTTACATTTTAGCAAATTATTAGGTAAAGGTAAAGTTTCCCCTTGACATTTAGTCCAGTTGTGTCGGACTCTAGGGCGCGGTACTCATCCCCATCTCCAAGCCGCAGAGCCAGCATTTGTCTGTAGACAGTTTCTGTAGTCACGTGGCCAGTGTGACTAGACACAGAATGCCGTTGCCTTCCCACCGTGGTGGTACTGTACCTATTTGAATTGCTAGGTTGGCAGGAGCTGGGACAAGCAATGGGAGCTCACTCTGTCCCGTGGATTCGATCTTATGACTGCTGGTCTTCGGACCTTGCAGCACAGAGGCTTCTGTGGTTTAACCCACAGTGCCACCATGTCCCTGGTAAATTATTAGGGGCAAGGAAATCTAACGAAAGGTACCAGTAGTGAATTCATCTTAAAATCTTCAGTGAGGGACATTCACATATGAGATGAAGCAGAATTAGAGATGGGCATGAATCAGTGGTTTGTACTGTTTCGTCCTTAGGATTAACAGGTTTTTGGTGCCTCCTCTGGTGAGCACCCACTCACATTCAGTGCTTTGGTGTCCCTTCCCCTCCTCCTCCGGGTGCTGCCTTTGAATAGGTGCCTGCTGGAGGAGGCAGGGCTGGGAAGTGTCAAACACCTGTTTGTCCAAAAGATGTTTTGTTGGTTTGTGCCCATCTCTAAACAGAATATCTATATGTGTTCAGTGGGAAGCAGTGTCGTTCCTGTCAGACTAGTACTTGTGAGATTTATATCTAAATCCCCATGTAACCATGAAGATCACTAGCTTATCACATAGTGTTCTGAGGTTAATAGAGTGGTGACAAACCTTGTATACCATCTTGAGCTTCTTGGAGAATGCTAAGAATTGTTTTTCATTGAGAGAGTGAAGATTTTGATGAATGAAGAAAATGTAACTTCTTAAAATGCTGTAGTGTTTTGATCACATAGTGAGAATTAAAAGGTACATATTTTTGTTGATAATCATTCAGTGCAAAATAAATGGAGTAGTAAGTAGTGTAAGAGGAAGAAAAGTTTCATGTACTTGGGTTAAGAACCTTCTAGATTGATTTGGGTGCAGCACATCATTGTTTAGAACTGCCACATCCAAAATCGGTATAGATATGATGACATCCAATTTCCTTTCACTTCCTTTTTAAGGAAAGGAATAAGAAGAAAATGGTGAAATAATGGGAGAGTAAATAAATAAATAAATAAATAAATAAATAAATAAATAAATAAATAAATAAATAAATAAATAAATAAATAAATAAATAAATAAATATGGAATAATAAATGATATCAGCTGGCCTTCTTTGTTACTCATTGTGATGTAGTGAATAGAGTGACAGGCTAGGACTCTGGAGACCATGGTTTGAATCCCCATTTGAACATGGAAACTTACCAGGGGAGTGAAACTGATAGAACTACTTTTTAAATATCTCACCTAAGATATTTGAAAGCCCTGTGAGGGTTGCTTTCAGTCAGTTCTGACATGATGGCACATAACTAAGCAACTAATCTTCTTTGGTCTGTTTTAAAGACATCTCTCAAGTCAGCAGTCCTAGAGAGGGCCATGTTTATGCTGCTGTTCACTGCACACTGCACACATTAAGTGTGAATAGAAGAGCAAAATTCAGTAACAATGTTTATGCAAAATGGTGTACCCCACTGGTTCTTAACCTTGGGTTACTCAGGAGTTTTGGACTGCAACTCCCAGAAGCCTTCACCACCAACTGTGCTGGCTGGAGTTTCTGGGAGTTGCAGTTCAAAAACATCAGAGTAACAAAGGTTAAGAACCACTGGTGTACCCTAACCTTCCAAACAAATCTGCATCTTCTTCTTGAATGTGTCTTTCAGAAATTCTGGCCCCTTTCACTGGTAAGGCTCCCTCTTGTGGTTTTGAGCCTTTTTGATTTTCTTGCCGTAAATTACAATGCATTAAATCACCAGATTGTTTATCTTTTATCTAGACTTTTACACAGATTAATTCCTTCCCTGGAATGTGAAATCATGCTTGCTTTTATAAACAGTATGGAATTGAGTTTTAAAATCCAAGAAGTTCAACAAAGCTTAGGGAGTAAAAGGAGAAGAATTACTATTATAAAAAGAACTGAAAAATAAGAAATGTATAAAAATACACATAGTCATCTTCAGGATTTTTAATATCTGAAAATGTTTAGAGTGTATACTCCATTTCTGCTTTATATTCAGTTTTTTTGGAAAAGTTACTTTTAAAAATCTTGATTAGGTTGACTTATGCAAAAATGGTATTTTGTGACAACTTCATCCACAATGAAAGGCATTTTACAAGAGTGTTCACAATACCTTCTCAAAATTTGTAGTGTTTCTAACTAAGTTTCAGTTTTGTACCTGATTGAAATATATCAGGAAAATTAGTGTCATCCTGGGGTGGATTGTTGTTGTTTAGTCATTAAGTTGTGTCCGACTCTTCATGACCCCATGAACCAGAGCACTTCAGGATCTCCTGTTTTCCACTGCCTCGGAGTTCGGTCAAATTCATGTTGGTAGCTTTGATGACACTGTCCAACCATCTCGTCCTCTTGTCCCCTTCTCCTCTTGCCTTCACACTTTCCCAACATCAGGGTCTTTTCCAGGGAGTCGTCTCTTCTCATGAGATGGCCAAAGTATTGGAGCCTCAGCTTCAGGATGCCTCCATATCTTTCCCTTCTGTTTGCCATGTGGTGATGGGATCAGTGGCCATGATCTTGGTTTTTGGATGTTGAGCTTCAGACCATTTTTTGCGCTCTCCTCTTTCACCTTCATTAAGAGGTTCTTTAATTCCTCCTCACTTTCTGCCATCAGAGCAGTAAAAATCTGCATATCTGAAGTTGTTGATATTTTTTCCGGCTTAGGATTCCTCCAGTCCAGCCTTTCACATGATGTAGTCTGCATATAAGTTAAATAAGCTGGGGGCAAATATATAGCCTTATTGTACTCCTTTCCCAATTTTGAACCAATCAAAGTTTATCCAGTTTTAACTGTTGATTCCTGTCACACATACAGGTTTCTCAGGAGATAAATAAGGTGATCAGTCACTCCCACTTCTTTAAGTACTTGCCATAGTTTGCTGTGGTCCACACAGTCAAAAGCTTTTGTGTAGTCAGTGAAGCAGAAGTAAATGTTTTTCTGGAACTCTCTGGCTTTCTGCATAATCCAGCACATGTTAGCAGTTTGGTCTCTAGTTCCTCTGCCCCTTAGAAGTCCAGCTTGTACTTCTGGGAGTTCTCAGTCCACGTACTACTGAAGCCTACCTTGTAGGATTTTGAGCATAACCTTGCTAGCGTGTGAAATGAGTGCAGTTGTATGGTAGTTGGAGCATTCTTTGGCTCTGCCCTTCTTTGGATTGGGATGTAGAGTGATCTTTGCCAATCCTCTGGCCACTGCTGAGTTTTCCAAACTTGCTGGCATATTGAGTGTAGCACCTTAACAGTGTTATCTTGTAAGATTTTAAATAGTTCCTCTGGCCTTGTTGCTAGCTATACTTTCTAAGGCCCACTTGACTTCTCTCTCCACGATGTCTGGCTTAAGGTCAGCAGCCACACTATCTGGATTGTCCGGGACATCCAAATCTTTCTGGTATAATTCCTCTGTGTATTCTTGCAACATCTTCTTGATGTCTTCTGCTTCTGTGAGGTCCCTACCATTTTTGTCCATCTTTGCCCAAAAGTTCCTTTAATGTCTCCAATTTTCTTGAACGGATCTCTGTTTTTTCCCTTTCTATTATTTTCTTCTATTTCCTTGCACTGTTTGTTTAAGAAGGTCCTCTTTTCTCTCCTTGCTATTCTTTGGAAATCTGCATTCTATTTTCTGTAACTTTCCCTATCTCCCTTGCATTTTGTTTCCCTTCTCTTCTCTGTTATTTGTAATGCCTTGTTGGACAGCCACTTTGCTTTTTGCGTTTCTTTTTCTTTCGGATGGTTTTTGTTGCTGCCTCCTGTACAGTGTTAAGAGCCTCCATCCATAGTTCTTCCGGCACTCTGTCCACCAAATCTAGTTCCTTAAATCTGTTCTTCACTTCCACTGTGTATTCAGAAGAGATTTGGTTTAGATTATACCTGACTAGCCCAATGGTTTTTCTTACTTTCTTCAGTTTAATCTTCAGTTTTGCTATAAGAAGTTAATGATCAGAGCCACAATCAACTCCAGATCTTCTTTTTGCTGACTGTAGAGCTTCTCCATTTGGCTGCAGAGAACATAATCAATCTGATTTTGGTATTGCCCATCTGGTGATGTCCATGTGTAGAATCACGTCTTGTGTTGTTGGAAAAGAGTGTTTGTGATGACCAGCTTGTTCTCTTGACAAAACCCTGTTACACTTTGCCCTGCTTCGTTTTGAATTCCAAGGCCAAACTTCCCTGTTGTTCCTTTTATCTATTGACTCCCTATTTTAACATTCCAATCCCCTAGAATGAGAAGAACATCTTTTTTTGGTGTCAGTTCTAGAAGCTGTTGTAAGTCTTCATAAAATTGTTCAGTTTCAGTCTCCTCAGCAATGGAGGTTGGTGCATAAACTTGGATTACTGTGATGTTGAAGGGTCTGCCTTGGATTCGTATTGAAATCATTCTATCATTTTGAATTGTATCCCAGTACAGCTTTTCCTACTCTTTTGTTGACTATAAGGGCTACTCCATTTCTTCTATGGGATCCTTGCCCACAATAGTAGATATGTTAATCGTCTGAATTGAATTCGCCCATTCCTGTCCATTTTAGTTCACTGACGCCCAGGATGTCAATGTTTATTCTTGCCATCTCCTATTTGACAACATCCAGCTTCCCAAGGTTCATAGATCTTGCATTCCATGTTCCTACGCAGTATTTTTCTTTGCCGCATCGGACTTTCCTTTCACTTCCAGGCGCATCTGGAGCTGATCGTCCTTTTGGCTTGGCCCAACCACTTCATTAGCTCTGGAACTACTTGTCCTTGTCCTCTGTTCTTCCTCAGTAGCATGTTGGATACCTTCTGACCTGAGGGGCTCATCTTCCAGCGTCATATCTTTTAGCCTTTTGTTTCTGTCCATGGAGTTTTGTTGGTGAAGATACTGGAGTGGCTTGCCAGTTCCTGCTCCAGGTGGATCGTGTTTAGTCCAAACTCTCCAGTATGTCCTGTCCATCTTGGGTGTCCCTGCACGGCATAGCCCATAGCTTCTCTGAATTACTCAAGCCCCTTCGCCATGAGAAGGCAGCTCAGGGCTCAGGGTGGATGGAGTTGACTAAAAAAACAGGATTGGATTCAATACTCACTTAATGATAAGTCTTAACTGTTGGAGCTATTCTGTAGTGGCTTAAACAGTGGCCCAGTTCTCTCAGCCAGCTTGCCCAGGAAGGCTTCTTAGTTATCAGAGTATAAGAGTTATCATCTTCTGATTCTAGGTTAGGTTTCTTCAGAAATACTCCAGTTATAACTTCTTTCAAGGGCACTTGGGTCATTTTTCTTTCTGAAGGTATTGTGTGCCCTCTCCTAAATCCTTAGCATTCATCCTTCTCCTACTAGATTATTTAATGAGACAAAGAGGGGCAAGGATTGAGTTTACAGGTTGTCAGTCCACATCATCTGTCTCAGTGGAATGAACTTGTATCAGCAGTTTTCCATCTTTAAGTCATCCCCTACCCCATTTTACAGTTTCCAAAGGCTTCCCAGGATGAAGGAGATCCATAGGTATCTCCAGAGCCTGGGGGTGGATAGATAGCTTTAAATTTCCAGTAGCTGATGAGGTCACTCGAGATTGGCAACAGAATTTAAGCCAACAGGATTCTAGACATTGAATTGTATAAATAAGTGAACAACTATGAGATAGATTATGCAGAATTTTGACAGGTAATCACTGTCTTATGCTGCCTAGCATTTCTGATAAAGAAGATAAGAGATTAATTCTGAGAAATTGTGCTTAATCCTCTAGATAATTTCATCAAAAGAATTTGACATATTCCAAAAGCAGTAATTGATTTAATTTCCATTTTTGATCTGTCTCAACTGATGTATGTTAGACTCTGCCCCAAAACTTATCAGCAACAGCTAGAAATGTCACTTCACCCAGCTTTTGTAGCTGGCTAAATACTGTGAGCAGCAGAATATCCCCATCTTTGTTTTTTAATTGAATGAAAAATTTTGGTGAATGGTGAAAGGGAAGGGGAAAATTAATTACATCTAGTAGTTTTTTGGTACCAATCACATCAGCTGGTATTTACATTTATTTTCAAATGTTGCTTTAAAAATATTTTTAGTAACCCCATAGAAATCAAGGCGGCTTTTATTTATTTATTTATTGAATTTATATGCCACTCACTCTACCCAGAAGTCTCTGGGCTTTCTAAAGTTAATAGGCAAGTTTTGATACAGCTAATAATGAGCATTAATAGAATATTCTTGCATTCATATAGGGACGAACTTCTGTAAAATGTGATTTTTTACACATGGACAGGAAAAACTTGCACATTGAAATATGGCAACTCTATTACATATAACTATGAAATCGCATAGTTTACTTAACAAGCATTCTTAATTTTGTAAATCAGCTTATTTTTAAAGATAGCTATTGAGAGGTATAAGATTGGCTGAATAGCTCGGAAAGTTAGGTATTTGGCTGTAGAGTCAGAGGTTCACTTTCCCACTGTGCCTTGGGCAAGCTCTACAGTGCCAGGATGGCTCCAGAAGAAGGGATAGTAAATCACTTCTGAGTATTCTTTGCCTAGAAAACCCTGAAAAAGGTTGCCATAAGACAGAATTCCTTCCTTCTATATAATTGTAATTATAAAATAATTACTCAAGAGGTGGTGAGTGCTCCAATACTGGAGGCATTCAAGAGAAATGTAGACAGCCGTCTGGCAGATACCTTTTGATTTGTATTCCTGTAGTGGGTTGGACTAGATGACCTTATAGGTCTTCCAGTTTCATTACTCTGTGATTCTAATAGGTGTGATTCTGCCTATTGTATGATGTATGTTATTATAAAATTTTGACATTGAAAAGTCTTATCTCTTGATTTCTAGACAGATGCCAGCAGTAAAGCTATATTTTCAAAAGTGATGGTGATAACAAGTAAGTTTTAAAAATGTTTTTAAGCATAATACTTGAGCAGACTCTGGTTCCTCATTCATATTTTAGACTAATTCAAGTATTTCTTGACTTTAAAAAAACATCCAATAGTGACTTTGAAATGAATGAGCAAGTTATATGAAGTAATAGAAATACTGTTATATGTCAGTGCTTAACCACTGGTTGTTGCGACAGCTGGAAATTGGAGGTATAATATTTTTTCAGGGTTTATGTATTAGTTGCCATATTTTTCAGTGTATAAACACCCTACCCACTTTCTAACCCACAATTTCTTTCTTCACAAGCAAGTGGAAGGGGGAGGCAGGGATCAAAGCACTTTGATGATTCCTGCTTTCCTCCTCCACTTTCTTGTGAGGAAAGTGCATTCCCCTGCATTTTCTTCACAAGAAAGTGGAGGGGGAAAGCAGGAATCATCAAAACACTTTGATCCCTGCCTCCTGCCCCCCCTGCTTGTGAAGAAAGTAGAGGGGGACAGCAGGGATCAAAGCACTTTGGTCCCTCCCCCCTATGGAAAAATATGGCAGTTTGCGCAGAATCTATAAAAGATGCAATCCAACACAGTTTTCAGACATGAGTGTTAGGAATAATGCCACCCCTTCTGAGAAGTTCTTTCTAGATAACAGCATGATTTGTATTATGCATTCATCTCCTGGAGTCTTCTTGTTTAATAGCAAGAAATACAGGCATTCAAGATAGTGGGTATTGTTTGCTTACAGGCATATGTGCTGGAAAGGACTAAGGAATCTTATTGATAATGTCTTGTTTTCAAGTTTATGAATTGGAATTATATCCTAAAATTGGAGCAAGACATTCGTAAAGGAAGGAGGCACACAAACTGAAGCCTCCTGTAGCTTTGAAAAGTCCTTTGGACAGCTGGATGACACCTCTGAACAGCATAGGATGTGGTACAGAGGAAAGCAACAGAAATGAAAAATAATCCAAAATAGAGTTAAAAGCCTCTTCCTGAATGTCTTCTTCCACCACTATCCGTGCTGTTCAGAATAGTCCACAACCCTTTAAAAAGGATTTTCCGGGAACAGGAGACAACAAGGAAAACCTTATTTTGCAATATATCCTGATGGTTTTAAGTACATTATCCAACACATAGATTTTGCTTGTTTATTACATCCCCTACATTTTTTGTAGGCAGAGGTACTTCTGAAATTTAGTATACCTGAAATTCTCCTTGGATTGGGATTTATTTATTTTTACTTGTAGTCTTGTCTAGTGAGTACCATTATTACTGGTCTTCTATGATTTACTACAGTTCTTTCCACAAACTGCTGCGCATCAAGTAGTTTGCTGCAGCTTTTAGTCTTTGTCTTTGTGATTTTTTTTCTCGTTTTTGTCTCACACATCAAATTATGTGTGTATGTGTGATGAAATACACAACAAAAAAGAATATGTGCATTGATATGGGATGGGGTGAAAAAAACTGACAGAAAGAATCTAGAAGGTGTGCAAACTAGCTGAGTTAATATTAGCTGTATCCCAAAATTATTATTAGTATTTAAACTTAGAGTTCTCCAACTTTAAAACAGAATGCAGTTTTAAAGAATGCAGCACAGAGTTAACACTGAACTGTCATGAGATGAACCTGGTAAAATCCTGTCACCCCGGGTTAAAATTAATACTAGCAACGTAAATGAGATTTTTGAATTGGACCTTTGAAATTGGTTTTCTGATTAGTCTTTGCAATAGCGAATGAATCTCTTTATTCCTTTAAAGGAAACTTGCCAGATCCTGGCAAAGCGCAGGATTTTATGAAGAAATTCACTCAAGTTTTGGAAGATGATGACAAAATAAGGCATCAGCTGGAAATGCTTGTTAGCCCTACTTGTTCTTGCAAACAAGCTGAAGGTTGTGTGGTAAGGATAGATAGTAAAATATATTTAGTTTTAGTTATTGAGTTGTTTGTCTCTGTTAATATGTTTATAATAAATATTGCAGCGAGAAATTACAAAGAAGTTAGGCAATCCCAAGCAGCCTACAAATCCATTCCTGGAAATGATAAAGTTCCTTCTGGAGAGAATAGCCCCTGTGCACATTGATACTGAATCTATCAGGTATTATCTTTTCATTAACCTTGTGTGTGAACTACAGTGATAATTTTTAAAAAGTTCAGTTTTGCTGACAATGCTTAGCCTTTTCTTTTTCTGGCGTCTATATTCTCAGTGATTAAAATTGCCAAAATCAACATTCTGTTTTTAGAGGGAGAAGTGCATTTTTGCAGTTTTAGGGATGGGGCCCAAGCATACTCACAGTACTTCATTGCAGAGCAGTGCTGATGAAGGCACCTCTCTTTTTAAAATTGGATCTTGTATTTTGCCTTCAACATTTTTGGTGGTAGCAACAGTAAGGAGTTCTTTTGTGCGGCTGATGGTCATCATTTTCTCATCCTAATCTTGGAGTTCCAATACTAGATTTTGAGAAAGGGGGAATAATGGTTACCCAAAGAATTTCGCTTTTGCTGCTAATATACATTTTGAGGCAAGAAAATTAACTTTTTGGTAGGGTGTGCATTCTGTGGTAGAAAATGGAAGTCGATTCTTTCAGAAATAAGCACTGTTTTACACCAAATAGTCAGTGCTCTGGGTTTTTTATTTGGGATGTTTGTGTAGCTGTACATCTGTGAAAAAATGAAAAAGTTGAACATTGGAACAGCTGTAGATTAGTGTACACCTAATTGTTAAGGAGGAAGAAAATTGTCCCTTTAAAGCATATCATGTGAGTAGCTAAGGTGAAAAAAATTATGTGTTGATTCGTAATTAGAAGTGTGATGCTTGGCAACGTTAACAGTATTGCACATGAGGTCACTGAGCTATTTAACAGTTGTTGATTTTGATCTCTTCTTTTGTTAGTGCCCTTATAAAACAAGTGAACAAGTCTATAGATGGAACAGCAGATGATGAAGATGAAGGTGTACCTACTGATCAGGCAATTAGGGCAGGTCTTGAATTGCTTAAGGTAAATATTTTTTTTCTACTTAAGAACTACTATTCTCATAACAGTTTTTCTGAGACCAATCTTATAATGGTTTAAACCAGGGGTTCCCAAACTGGGTGCTGTGGCTCCAGAGGGTGCTGTTAATCCCAGGCAGGGGCGCCGCAGCTGTTCATATGAACAGCTCTTCAGTAGCCTTCATAGCTCTATGAACAGCTCCTCTTGCTTCTGTAGCTCTATGTCTGTCGGAAAGAGGAAGTGGAGGCTGTGTACATGCCTTTTATTTCCCATCTCTATGGTCCCCAGTGGAAGTTCTAGCTGGGTAGCCGCGAGAGTTTCCTGTCTGAGGACCTGGAAGGAGGTGGGTCCTTGGGGAGAAGTGGGAGGGGAAGAGATGGCAGTTGAGGACAGGTTATTTTGGAGATCCCTTATTCATAGGGTCACCATAAGTCAGAGGCAACCTGGGGTCAAAGAGGGTGGGCTTCAGAACTCACGGCCTGCCACCCCCACTTCTTCCTTTCTCTGTAGTAGGGTATCCCCCTTCTGGTCAGACAGAGGGATTGATCCCAGAAGAGGAAGAAGCACCAGCGGCACCTCCCCCCTTCTCACTGGTTATGAGTGCTTGGTCTACAGAGAGGTTAGAACTCTCTTCAGAACTGGAGATGCAATGCCTTAAGCGCTTTTGGAGCGGCTCCATCTCATGTCCGCCATGGAGGAATATGGGAAGGGGGCGTAGAGTGAAGAATTTGTTGTTTAGTTGTTAAGTCGTGTCCAACTCTTTGTGACCCCATGGACCAAAGCATGCCAGGCCCTCCTGTCTTCCACTGCCTCCTGGAGTTTGGTCAAATTCATGTTGGTACCTTACAAAGTGAAGAAACGACTCCCCGAATCAGAGCGAGACAGCCTCCTGACCCTGCAAGCGGGCTGAATAGCCAGGAAGGGCTGTGGGTGGGGTCCACGTGGGGTCCCGAGTCTCTAGTCGAATCCGGGAATACGTACTCTTCTCCCAGGCTCTGCCCCCCAGCTCAGTCCCTCTTGAAGGCTTTCTCCCTTAGTCACTCACACACAAGCAAAATGGCAGCCTTCTTCTTCATTCTCTCGATTCCTCAGAGGGAAACGAAGCCACGGCCAGAAATGAGCCAAGAGAAAAAGGGGCATGGCTTAAAGGGAAAGGCGGGATCTCGGGCAACTCACACACATAGTGGGATGCGGAGGGCCCAACAGTGGGGGAGAAACTGAGGCAGGGTCGGTGCTGTCCCAAGACTAGATTAGCCACTAGTCAGATGGCTCGTGTGCCCACAGAGAGGGCTCTGCATGCCACCTGCCGCATGTGTGCCATAGGTTCTTCTTTGTGGTCTCTGTGAATGCACACTAATGGGTTAATCTGCACCTGCGCAGAGCAGCCTTGGGATTTTCCAGAGCTCGAGCACATGGTGCCAGGACCTCTCACACGCTGCCTTTAACCCCACCCTTGGCACCGGGTGCCTCAGTTCCCTTCTTGCCGCCACTGCAGCAGCACCTAGTTAGGAACTTCTGTGCCTCGTTCTATGTTTACCTTACCTTACTATTGGACCTCCGTGGCTTCTGTCGGATTGTTCAACATTTCTTCTTCTTTGTGAGTTGTAAAAAGAATAAAAACAGGCTGTTAGTTGGTGTTAGAGGAGCTATAATGATTGTTTATGGCCACTCTGGGCCTCTTTAAGAGGTGTGAGTTCTGCCCTAACAAGATTGCCCTTTCCTATGGTCACTCTCGTTGTTTGTCTTGGCATAGAACACCAGCCATCCCTGAGTGGAGTTTGTAAAAACTTTACTAAACCGGCCCTTAAGTTGAGGCTCCAACGCCTCTGCTTCTTTTTGTGGGAAATGTCCTTATTTTCAATCTAAGGAACCCCCATGGAATCGTGTCAGGTGGATCGGCATTCTCCAGTTTCTGGCTCTCTGCAGTTTTCTAAGACCACAAAGTCTCCTAAAATGGTATCTAAGCCCCAGACATCTTTGGGCTCAAGGTCGACAGCTACGGTATCGACACCAAAGCCTCCTTCGGTATTGGCCCTGAAGAAGACTCAGAAACCTGGTCGTTTGTCTGAGACAACTGTGCAGCCAGCACAGGCACCAGATGCTTCCTGACAACAACCGGTATGTTTAAACATACCGTTGGGGGACGAGGAGGGTCTGCCTCCGATGCTGGAGGCCTTGCCATCCCCATGTGTCAGTTATTCACTTGACTGGGGAACACCTCGGTCGAGGTCACTCAGTTGGCACAGGCTAGCCCAAGGATGTCTCCAGGCTTGATCGCTGAACCTGTCTCCATCTCACTGCTGGATTCTGTGCCTGGGGATGTGCCTAGGAAGAGAACTCATAAATCCTGGCATCTTGAGCTGCTGGTCAAGCCTGAGCCTCCTCAGCATCGACTGGTTCTCGAGCGAGATTACCGGGATTACAGGAGACTGCATCATTATGATCGCCCACCATATTTTGACCCCAATGACTTCGACCTCAACCCGCACTCTTAATAAGAGATCCTATAGGTTTGACCCATATTATCGGTGTCACTATTACCCTCAGTATTCACCCTCATTGTCACCTTCTCCCCCTCAGTATCGGCGGGGCTAGGCTCACCTTACAGAACTTCAGGGCGATTTCTACCTTCCACCACCACACCCCCTTAAGAGGCATTTACCTCCAGAGTATGCTCCCACGGTCGAGGTGAAGTGTGTTTACTGACCGCTATCGGGCTCTGGAAGCATGCAGGCGGCCCCAGAGTGCCTTCAGTCTTCAGTTTAGCCTTACACCTATTGCCTGCCACCTGGTCGGGAAGACTATTCTCCATCTCTTGACCGTGTTCCTCTGGACTTGGCTTTATAGGCTCTGGAGGAAGAGGAAGATTCACCCCCAAATATCCCACACCAGGCCCTGAGGTTTCAGGGAATCACCCCCCTCCCCGTCTCAGGATTATACCTTGTACTCCCAACTCATTCTTTGCATTGCGAAGATGTTGGATTTAGTTGTAGAGCAACTGACAGCTTGAAATGTAGACAAGGTATAAGGGGATATAACTCACAACCAGACCCTGCCTCTTTAGCTGTGTTTTTATACTGTCCTTATTAGACCTTATGAGGGAGTCATGGGTCAAGCCTTTTGTGCGCTGTGCAGCGGCGGACGGTTTTACGGAAATGAGGCACCTGGTGCCGGGGCCAAGGTTAAAGGCAGCATGTGGGAGGTTCCGGCACCATGTGCCCGAGCCCTGGAAAGCTCCGAGGCTGTTCTGCACAGGCGCAGATTAACCTATTGGTGTGAATTCTCAGATGGCCACAAAGAAGAACTAGAGTTACAGGTAAGTAACCTCTTTTTCACCATCATTGCCCTAGAATAACTTTTACCTGCAAATTGCATCCCTGAAAGTCTATGTGGTATGCACATAGCCTCATTGACTTAAAATAGGCTTAAAATAGGCTGGGGGATGCAGTTACATTTATTCTTATGGAGGGCACAGCTTGAGAATTTGGAGGATTTTTTTTGATAGAGTTCAGAATGATAGAAGTAAATTGAATTATATACAAGTTAGAGCTCAAGAGTTTTGTCTGAGTTGGCTAGTGGAGTGATGTGGTAGAACCCTTGGATGGTTCTGATCAGCTCATGCCCTGCATTGTGTGAGTCACTCAGACTTGGATTCACTCAGACTTCGATGTTATGGTTGTGTCAGATCAGTCCATTGTCACTATTATTCCTTAGACCTTAAACTAGTGATGGGCACGAACCATTAAACTGGCAGTTTGTGCTGGTTTGTACTTCAGCCAAACGGGTATTCTGCACTTCCCAGCTCCATATCCTCCAGCGAGTGCCCACTCAGAGGCAGCTCCTTGTCTTCCCCACCCTGCCTCCTCTGGGTGCTGCCTCTGAGTGGGCGCCTGATGGAGGAGGCAGGGCTGGGGAATGCTGAGCACCTATTCAGCTGAAATACAAACCACTGGTTCAGTGGTTCATGCCCATCTCTACCTTAAACAAACGTTAAATTCTTCCTGGAATATTCCCTTGGAAAACTTAAGAAAACGATAATTTTGTGGTCTGTAAAATCATTGCTACTTGGCTTTGACATACCGTACTGCCAGCAAAGTGGCTGAAAAACAGAAACTGTTGTTTGATTAGCTTCTTTTAAAGGAGGAAATAAGTTTTAAAGTACTGTATTCATTAGTTCAAAGGTCATGTTTATGTAACAGTTGCTTCATAGCCAAAATATGTTTTTAATAATAAAGAGCACGAGGTCTGTATCTAAGTTTGTTTTGTCATATATTTGTTAGCAAGAGCTCAGTACATTGACTTTTTAAAAGCTCCCGTGTCACTGAAGTTATTAATCTGCACAGTAAATTCTCACAGAGTTTTGCATAGTAGGGCAAAGGGGGTCTCCTAAAAACTAGGCTTTGGAAGGTTCCATGGTTGAGCTCTATGTATGAATATGTGTGAATATACAGAAGATCACTTAAAGAACCACGATTAGAGAGATAAGAGGCCTGTCTTTTAAACTGGAGTATTGCAATCAGCTATAAATTGGCATTAAAACTGGCTATCTTTGTTTTGTTTTTGTTTGTCCTAGAGTTTGGCTAAGCAAATATAGGGACATATAACAGTTTAGGCTGCATGGAATAACATGAGAATTAAACCATTTTTTAAAAGCCCTGTCAATTGTTCTTGCAGGTACTTTCGTTTACACATCCTATCTCATTCCATTCAGCTGAAACCTTTGAGTCTCTCTTGGCTTGCCTGAAAATGGATGATGAAAAGGTAGCTGAAGCTGCATTGCAGATTTTCAAGAATACAGGAGGCAAAATTGAAGAGGACTTCTCACACATCAGATCGTGAGTTAAATGCTGTACTGTCAGGAGTTATATAATAAACGAAATTAAGAAATATTAGGTAGAATTTACCTCCAGTGAAGTCAGTAATGAAATGTTTCATTGGTCAGGAAACTATGGCTTACTCCTGCTGTAAGTTAAATGGCTTAAATAGCTATAGTGAATTACCACTAGTTAAGAAGTTGAGGGTTATATTTCAAATTGTCATATTCATTCATTCATTCATTCATTCGTTTGTTTGTTTTTTTGTTTTTTTGTTTGTTTTGTTTGTTTGTTTGTTTATTTATTTATTTATTTAACTTATATGCCGCCCACTCTACCCAAAGGTCTCAGAGAAATGTGTTTAATGACTACTGTTGGTGAATATTATGTATTCCTGTTTATAAGAAACAGATATTTGACATTCCTCTTTATTTACCATTTTATCTACAGAGCTTTGCTTCCTGTTTTGCATCATAAAGCCAAAAAAGGACCTCCACGTCAGGCCAAATATGCTATTCACTGCATCCATGCAATATTTTCCAGCAAAGAAACACAATTTGCTCAAATATTTGAGGTAATTAAAAATGTTTTCAGTTTATAGTGCCTTTTTTGGGGGGTAGCATTGCCAGCATAACAGAATTGCCCAGTGCAATGTAACAGAAAATATGCAATTTCCTAAAATATTTAAAAAATTAGAAGAATAGTTTATTGTCCTAGAACGTATATATTCTGTATACACGTACAACAAAATTCACAAAGAACATTTAATTCAAATGGACATTTAAAATGCAGTAATAGATTTTGAGTAGTTAAAATATTTTCTTTACTGCAGTATACTTGATAATTAAGGACATATTAATTTCAGCAATTCCTTTCATTTATATTCAATGCCTATGTTTGTATTTTAGCCTTTACATAAAAGCCTCGATCCAAGCAACCTTGAACATTTGATTACACCCCTGGTTTCCATTGGCCATATAGCCTTGCTGGCACCTGATCAGTTTGCTGCACCCTTGAAATCTTTGGTGGCCACCTTCATTGTTAAAGACCTGTTAATGAATGACAGGGTAAGAGGTTTTATAAAAAGTAACTTCATTTCTTGTAGTAAGAAATGTGTTTTCATGTAACAGCAGAAAGTACTTACACAGTTCAGAGACTGTCGGGTTAGGAATAAATGATTTAAACATCCACAAGATCAAATCAGGCAAAATGTTGATCTAAAAGATAGACTGTATTGTATCCCTCTCTCCTTCCGTCATGTCCCTCCTCTGTCTTCCACTTCTTATTAAGGTAGGTATCCTTCAGTCTCAAGAGATTATGGTAATGCACTCTGAATAGAGGTCTTGGAACATTGTCTAGTGTGGCTGAGAAGTCCAATTCGTGAGTGACAATCCCTTCCACACTGAAGACAATCTGTCCCCTATCCAGCTCCCTGATTTTGCTAGTTTCGGAACTTACTTACTTACTTACTTAATTACTTACTTACTTACTTAACTTACTTACTTTACTTACTTACTTACTTACTTACTTACTTACTTACTTACTTACTTACTTACTTACTTACTTACTTACTTACTTACTTACTTACTTACTTACTTACTTACTTACTTACTTACTTACTTACTTACTTACTTACTTACTTACTTACTTATTGTATTTATACCCCACCTATCTAGTCATTTCGACCACTCTAGGCGGCTTACAACATAAAAATATAACAAGTTTAAGAGAAATTTATAACAATTAATTAATTAAATGATTCTGCAAGATGGGAGAAATACAAAATAAATCAAATAAAAAGAGAAAGGAAGGAAAGAGGTCAGGAATTAACTAGAGGGGAAGGCCTGCCTATGCATCCATGTTTTTAATTGGTTTTTAGAAATACCCAGCAAGGATGCAGCGTGAATCTTCGGAGGCAGATTATTCCAGAGGCGAGGAGCCACTGCTGAGAAGGCCTGGTTCCTTGTTTTTTTCCTTCCGGGCCTCCCTCGGCATCAGGCTCCTCAGCCTCACCTCCTGACTCGCGTGTGTGACACGGGTAGACTTAGGTGGGAGTAAGCGTTCCGCCAATTATCGAGGTCCTAATCCATTTAGGGCTTTATATGTAAGCATTAGAATTTTAAAGTCAACATGGAACCGAATGGGCAGCCAATGCAATGCAGCCAAAATAGGAGAAATATGATCGAATTTTCTCACTCCGCTAAGGAGTCTGGCCGCCGCATTCTGCGCCACTTGGAGTTTCCGCATCAGCTTCAAAGGTAGCCCCACGTAGAGCGCGTTACAGTGGTCTAATCTCGAGATTACGAGCACATGGACCAAGGTGGTGAGTGCCCCCACATCGAGATAGGGCCGCAGCTGGGCTATCCGCCAAAGGTGGAAAAAGGCTGTGCGGACCACAGACGCCACCTGAGTCTCCATGGTGAGCGCCGGGTCCAGATGGATCCCCAGGCTGCATACCCCACTCTCTGCAGCCAGGATCACCCCCCAAATGAGAGGGAGTCCCCCAAGCCACCAATAGTGGGAGCACCCACCCTCAGAACCTCCGTCTTGTCCGGGTTCAGCCTCAGCCCATTTTCCTGCATCCATTGCAGTACAGCCCCCAGGCAGCGCTGAAGGGACAGAATGGCATCACCTGCAGTTGGTGAAAAGGAGATGCAGAGCTGTGTGTCATCAGCATACTGATGACACGATGCCCCACACCCACTGATGACTCCAATGTTAAACAGCATTGGGGAGATAATCGGCCCCTGTGGGACCCCACAATTGAGGCTCTACAGGGCCAAGACATTCTCCCCAATTTGTACTATCTGAGTTCAGTCCTCCAAGAAGGAACGGAGCCAGGCGAGCGCCAAGCCACCAATTCCCAGTTCAGAGAGCCTCCCCAGGAGGATACTGTGGTCAACAGTATCGAAGGCCGCCAAGATGTCGAGAAGGACCAACAGAGATATTTTGCCCCTGTCAGCCTCTCTCAACAGGTCATCGTACAGGGCGACCAATGCCGTTTCTGTACCGTGGCGTGGCCTGAAGCCCAACTGAAACAGATCCAGGACATCTGTTTCATCCAAAAATACCTGAAGCTGGTCAGCCACCACCCTCTCCACCACTTTGCTCATGAAAGAAACATTGGTGACGGGCCTATAATTGCCAATTTCGTCCGCTGCCAAATTTGGTTTCTTATGGGCCTAATGAGTGTCTCCTTGAGGGCAGAGGGAAACCTGCCCTCAAGGAAAGACTCATTTATTATTGCAGTGGCCCATTCTGTTGTTATCGGCCTGGCTGCTTTGATTAGCCAGGCCGGGCAAGGGTCCAAGGAGGAGGTGGTGGCTCGACAGTGGTCAAGCACCTTGGCCACAGAATCAGCCGTGACAGGCTGAAAGGAATCAAAGGTTACCGGGCAAGACGGAGCGCTGGACATCTCTGCTCAACTCACTGTGTTCAAAAAAGGAGAGAGGTCCCAGCAGATGGCCTCCACTTTAGTTTTTAAAAATGCTGCAAATTAGTGAAAAACTAGGTGGAGGCCCATCACTCAGACCAATTCCACATAGGTCGCACACTATACGGAATAGTTCCACCTGCTGGTTGGACGCTTTGCTTATCCGGTTAGCAAAGTATGCTCGACTGGCAGCCTTTGCCTTAGCCAGGTAAATGTTAGTGGCGACCTTAACAGCTATCCAATTATTATCCGTCGGGTCCTTTCTCTACTTGCACTCTAGCCATCTCCTAAACCGCTTCAGTGCCTGGAGATCCTGGTTAAACCAGGGCGCCGGGCGGGCTCTGCGCTGGAGAGGGCGTTTAGGTGCGATCGTGTCTACAGCCCTAGCCGCCGCGGCAAACCAACCATCAACCAGAGCCTTGACAGGAGCGCCAGCCAGGTCAGCTGTAACACCTCTCATGGCATCCTGGAATCCAGCCGGATCCAGTAGCCTTCGAGGGCGGACCATGGCAATAGGTCCCTCCTCCCTGCGAGGGGGGAGAGCCATTTTGAGGGTGCACTTTATTAGGTGGTGATCCAACCATGACAAGGGGACCAACTTGAGGTCAGTCACCATCGGACCACACTCGCTCCAACTGGAGGAAAAAACCAGGTCAAGTGTATGGGTGGGGCCGTTGACATGTTGGGACATGTTCAAGAAGGCCATGGTCTCCAAGAACTCAAGAGCTGGCCCGGAAGTCTCTGCCCCCGCGTGCACGTTGAAATCACCCAAAATCAATAGCTTCGGGGATCCCAACAGTGCCACGGAGACAAAGTCCACCAGCTCCGGTAGGGAAATGGCTGGGTTGCGGGGAACACGATAACCCAGCAAGATCCCAATACTATCCCTGTTCCCAATCGACACGTGGAGAGCGTCTAGGCCCGGCTTTACCACCAAGGAGTGCCTAGTAACCTCCAAGATGAATTTGTAAACAATGGCTACTCCCCCCCCCCACCGCCCCTCCAGTCTACCCTGGTGTTGGACGGCATAACCAGGTGGACAGATGAGTGCTGGGGGGGACCCCCCTCTCCGCCAATCCAAGTTTCAGTTATGCATGCCAGGTCTGCATCCTCCTCCAGGATGAGATCGTAAATTACCTGGGCCTTATTAGATACAGACCTGGCATTCAACAGCACCAGGCGTAGAGTGGAGGGGTGGCTGGTTTGGCTACCTCGATACTGGGGGTTGATCACAGTCTCAGAACAATGAACAGCCTTCAAGCATCTGTTCATTGTTCTTCTGGCACGAGTAGGGACTGTGCCAATGCCATATCTACCTCTACCCGTGATCACAGAGATGTTCAAGGGCCCCTCGCTGGCCGGGCAGGCCTTCCATTCCATATCAAATTAAAGGGGAGGGGGAAGGGAAAGAATAAAGGGAAAAAGAAAGAAAGAAAAAATTATAAACAAAATAACAATAATTTAACAAAATACAGTAATAAAAATATATAGATAACAGAAATATAATAAACATACATAACCCAAAAATAATATAGAAACAAACACTAAGTTGTAACAAAATTAAATTTTAAAAAAAACTATTTAAACCCACAATAATTATCCCCCACATATACTTCTGAGCTGCCCTTCTCTGCCACGTGTCCTTGTCCTTTTTGATTTTAATGGGCTTGATGGTGTTAATGGCGGCGCTAGTGTGTGAAACTTACTAAAGGGGCAGGACCCACAGTTCTCGGTGGTGGGCACAGAGTTCTCAATAAGATGTATAAGCAGCATCAGTAACGCCAGAATCCGGGGTGGGGGAAACACAGACCCTGCCATATTCCACCCTTGGGAGCAGGCTAGGGAAACATAGTTCTTAAAACAGCAAGAGCATGAGGCAGAAGAAAGATCTGGGGAAGGGACTCTCCTCCAGACATCCAACATGGCGCGTCGTCCCGATGCTCCTGGAACCTCACAGGCAGCCTCGGCCAGGCGCAGCAGACCCAGCGCCCTCCCAGCGATCTCTGCAGTGGCGCCCCGTTCGGACCCACTCCGTTGGAAAGACCTCACCAAACTCCAGACCTCGATCTCTGAGTCTTCTGCCAAGATGTCTCCCAGCTCGAGCAGGGAGCCTCCGAGCTCCACAGAGCAGCCTTCCAGCTGGCCCCCGCGTTCCAAGCTCCAGCTCTGTTCGCCCTCGCCACTCGAGCTCCACAGTCCACTCCGCAACAGCCCCGGTTCGAGCCCCAACTCACAGCGCCAGGAGTTTGACTCAAAGAGCAATGACGGGGCTCAAGGCACCCCCGAGCTTACTCTAGCGCACCCCTGCACCCTGGGTCAGGTAGGGAGGAAGGCAGCTCGGAAGGAAGAAAGCGAAACGACTGGCTGCTCAGAAGGAGGAAAACAGAGCGACAGGGCTCAAGGCAGCCCCACGCTCGCTCCAGCACACCCCAGCCCCTGGGTCGGGTAGGGGGGAAGGCAGTTCAGAAGAGGAGAGACAAAAAATAAAATAAAAACGAAAATACAAAAAAGTGTAGAAAAAGTGGGGAAGCAAGCCGAGGCTATGGCGGCAGAATCGCTATCCGCCCACCCTCGGTGCCATCTTAAAAAAAAACAAACTTCCTCTTTGCCTCAGCTTGCTGGACAAAGGTCTCTTTAAAATGGGAGAGGCCATGATGCACTGCCTGCCTCCAGGCTTGAACGCTCAGATGTCAGGGTTTCCCATCTCTTGAGGTCCATTCCTAAGGCCTTCAGATTCCACTTGCAGATGTCCTTATATCGCAGCTGCGGTCTCCCTCTGGGATGCTTTCTCTTCACTAATTCTCCATACAGGAGATGTACTTATTAAAATGAAATTTTATTCTGCCACCATATGCACATATATGTGTCCTCTTAGTATTACAATAGTGTATGCATGCCTTTTAATGCATTTTCAGTTAGAAACCTACTGTTTCCTTTAGTAGGCATTCAGTTGCCTTCTTATTGAGTGAAATTTGAAATAGGTGCACACATGAGGCAAGCCTGGTGCCCATGCCTATACAGCCACAAAAATCTATATAGAGTTCTGTAATCATTTTACATGGATCTTCGTTATAGAGCTTCTACAACTGGGAAAATAGCCTTAACCAGGTTTCTAGATACAGGAGCTCTGTAACCACACCTGCTCAAACTCTATATATCTCTTTGTGCTGCACTTTCATATGCATGCTCCCTTCCCCACTTCTAGTTTAGTCCTGCACCCAAGTAGACCTGCATAGAGCATTAGCTAATAAATCTATAGCTCTCATTTCAGCCCATTCTGTGAGTACTGATTCACATTAGGAGGATTATTGAAACAATTATACCCAATGTAGTGCAGTGGAAAGAGAGACTAGTACAGTGGGGTCTTGACTTACGAACGGCCCGAGTTACGAACATTTTGACTTACAAACCGCTCTCCTAGGAAAATATTGACTTGACTTAAGTACTTAGATTTGAGCTAAGAACTAAAAAAACCACGTGGGAGGCAGGGAAAGTGCAAAATGTGAACTTTCAGTTAACTGTTGGCCAGTGAAAAGGGTGCCTGTCTGCTTCCTCACTCCTCCCAGCGTTTAGAGAGTGGATTGGGAGACAGTCTTCGGACTGCCTGGTACTGTACTGCCTGGACTGTATTTTCCCTGCCTTCCCTGAACCTTTCTTGACCTAAGAAAAAAAGAAACAAAATATCTAGTGGTCAAAGGCGGAATAGCAGCTTCCCATTAGTTTCTATGGACAGAAAAGAGCAGATACGGATCAAATGGTTTTCAATGCATTCCTATGGGAAATGCAGATTTGACCTGAGAACTTTTTGACTTGAGAACCGCCTTTCAATACGGATTAAGTTCTCAAGTCAAAACCCCACTGTACTGTACTCAGGAGATCTGGGTTCAAATCCCCACTCAGCCATGGAAACTCACTGGAAGTGTAGAACTTGTAAAACCACTCCTTAAATATTTCACTTATTTTGAACAACTTTATTGTGGTCGCTATAAGTTGTTTCTGACTTGGCAGCACATAGCAACAGTAGAACCAATATTCTGCTGCTGCTGCTGTTGCTGCTTGTTTGTCCTCCTGGAAGAACTGAGAATTGATGTTTGAAATTCAAATTTAATTTTTTCTCAGTATATGATTGTAAAGAAATAACAAAATTTGAACATTCTTCAGATGCCAGGAAAAAAGACAACTAAGCTTTGGGTGCAGGATGAAGAAGTTTCTCCTGAGACACTTGTAAAGGTGAGTCACTTAAAAACCTGTGCTTAACTAAAGTGGTTTTTAGCCTTGTTCTTGCAATATGATGCAATAAACACATTTTGATTCAGTATAAGGACTGAATAACATAAAGGACTATAAGCTTGTGTGGTTTGGATTTGTCAACATCAGTTTTATAAGGACATATGTTGATTATGAGTTTTCATTATAAACAGATTTTGCAGTAGGTCACAATCTTCTGTTTCTTTGTAAGGCAAGTTTCTCAGTTCATTCAGGTAATTTGTATATATTGCAGATTTCACAGTTAGATGGCTGAGGCTTTAAAGCTTCTATTGTGTGCCTTGTCATTAAGGACATTCCTTAGTAGTCTTGGTTGTGATATTTAGCTTCATGTTATACAAAGGAAGCTTGTTGGCCTGCATATTCAGAAAACTTATAATAGCCTATTACTAGAGGTAATTCATATTGTAAAGTCCCCCCCCCCATGTTCACATTTTAAAGAAGGTTTATCAGGAAGGCAGTGGCTCTGCATTCTTAGTTTTGCATAATGTGTATGCAGTGTTCAAAAGATTAGATTTCTTTAATAAAATCAGCTTTCACACACTTCATCTACAAAAAGCAATGGAAATGCACAAAGAGGGAGTGGGACTACTGTGCTGCCTTTCCCCACACGTGTAGCCAACAGTTTAGTAATGACTGTTGTAGAAGGGAAAGATGATATAGGTATGCCGATAGCACTTGTCTTCCAGAGGAGGAACAGTAGCATATGGAGATTGATAATAACATTAGCCTATTCCATATCCACATTCTATCTTCAAATGGTGCCACAATGGTGTGGAACTGTGCTGGGAAAGCAATGTTTATAATGTATAATAACTTTTTACATCAAAAATTATTAAATAGAGTCCTTTGTTTTCTTATGTTCAGTTTGTTGTAGCCTATCTGTATTGCTTTGTATTTTATCAAGCTGTTAGCTATGTCATTCTCTGTGGACTATTTCAATGCTGTTCAAGGCTTGCTAGATACAGTGTAGTGTTTGGTGTAATGGCCACCTCTTTTCCCCTGCTAGAACAGATGTTTGCTAATAGTTGGAATGTAAAGAAAAATACACTGATTACAGTTTAAAAAAACAAAAACACACATTCATGCTTATTAAGAGATGTGCTGCTAATTAAGGCAGCAATACTGGTTACCTTAGCAGCCTTGTAGGAGGAATGGATAGTTTACTTTACTGGAGGTAGACTGCAGCTTGACATTAGTTATTTTCCAGTTTACTTTAGGAGAGGAGTGTATATTTTGAGATGTCACATCTATAAGCTTTCCTGTCAAGCTTCCTGTGATAGTTGTTCCATTGCATATTTAGATTATCAGATACATTATGTTGGCTAGTTAAGCTGCCATGTGTACAACAGCATAAAATGTACAAGTGAATTGCCAGTAGTTATAGATTTGCCACCTGTGCACCAACACACAACTGGTTCACAGACAGTAGCTTGTTTATTAGAGGTAATTTAGCACTGCAGTTGATTCCATTGCACTTTTGCTGATGCAGGAATTTGGCCAGGGTTATCTATCTATCTGTTGTCGCTTACATTTCCTTTATTATTTCACATTTGTTTTAGATCCAGGCCATAAAGATGATGGTTCGATGGTTGCTAGGAATGAAAAATAACCACAGTAAATCGGGCACATCTACTCTGAGAATGTTAACAACAATATTACGCAGCGATGGAGACCTGACTGAACAGGGAAAAATCAGGTACTGTAAATAAGTTACTGGTTTTAAAAAGCACCTTGAGCTGTTTCTTCAGGTTGGCAGAATAAAATCATGTCATGGTTCTGATCTACTGATATGTATGCAAAAGTGGACGTTCTTGTGAGTTACTGAACATACATGGGGGAAAAGACAAGTTATTAAATACATATTGTAGGACCCCATATCCTCTGGGGATTGGTAGCGCTGCAGGTTAAATCACAGAAGCCTCTGTGCTATACTTGATCTTAGCCAAAAGCTAGGAGACCAGCAGTCGTAAGATCGAATCCTTGCGACGGAGTGAGCTCCCGTCGCTTGTCCCAGCTCCTGCCAACCTATCAGTTTGAAAGCATGCAAATGCAAGTAGATAAATAGGTACCACCTCAGTGGGAAGGTAACGGTGTTCCGTGTCTAGTTGCACTGGCCACGTGACCATGAAAGCTGTCTTCGGACAAACATTGGCTCTACGGCTTGGAAACGGGGGATGAGCACTGCGCCCTAGAGTCGGACACGACTGAACTAAATGTCAAGGGGAACCTTTACCTTTTTAAATACAGTAAGACCCCCATATCCACTAGGGATAGGTTTCAAGCCCCACTGTGGATACTAAAAACCACAGATAATACTAAGCAAGAGAGAAAGTGTGGTAAAAGGGGGAAAAACCCAGAAAAAATTATTTTCATTTGCATTACCAGAACTGGCCAATAGAGGGTATCAAATACCATGCTATCTATTCTTAACAAGCAAGTATTCATAACACAGTCTCTGGCTCCCTCGAGTGGCTGGTTCTGATGATACAAGTGACATGTTTTGTTTTAATATTTTCAGACTGTGGGTAAGTGAAACCATGGAAACTGTTCCCATGGATATGGGGGTCCTACTATATATGCCTGATAAGAATGCCTTCTTCCCTTTCATTGAGGTAAATTAGCTGTGAAACAAAACAAAACATTAAATCATGTATCTAAATATTCTGGTTTGTTTTGAAGTGGATACAGTAGTTTTCCAGTGTGGGTGACATGAAAACTATGGTTAATTAGAGACTTCTGGTTCTAATTGCAGTGGAGGGAGGAGATCTGGTTGCAAGCACAGGCAAAATATTTGTGGGTATCTAAGCTTAATATTCCACAGTGTGATCATAAAAACATATCCATCCCAGCAGCATTATTTCATCCCACTGCTGGGCCTCCCTGTAATTTAAATATGCGTAATGTAGGTGATGGGGAAACAACTACAACATACATGAAGTGCCTTCCATAAAACTATCTAATAAATTTGTACTAATTAAGTCATATTTTTCTGTTTCTTTTCCAGCAAACCTGATATGTCTCGTCTGAGGCTAGCTGCTGCTAGTGCTATTGTGAAGCTGGCACAAGAGCCTTGTTATCATGAAATCATAACATTAGAACAGTACCAGCTGTGTGCATTAGCCATTAATGTAAGGAAGCAGAAGGGGTGGGATTGCTGTTGTCTGTATCCTAATTATGCATAACTTGAAACTTGCCTTAGCTACCCATTTACAGCATAATATATGCAGTGAAGTCTGTTAGGTTTTACAGTTTTGAAAGTAGATGCCAAATAATTCATGATTATAAAGCATGCCTTTCCCCCCACTTTCAGGATGAGTGTTACCAGGTCAGACAAGCATTTGCTCAGAAACTTCACAAAGGGCTGTCAAGGCTACGGTTGCCACTGGAGTATATGGCCATTTGTGCGTTGTGTGCAAAAGACCCAGTGAAAGAAAGGAGAGCTCATGCAAGACAATGCCTAGTGAAAAACATAAATGTGAGAAGGGAATATCTGAAACAGCATGCGGCAGTCAGCGGTAAGAAATTGAGAAAACAAGTAGCTGTGTGCAAGGTGTATTTTAATTGATGAATGCCTGTCCCATTTCTAGATTATGTCATTTTATTATGTTGTATATGGAGCTGCTTTTTCAAAGTCATGCAGAGTGCATCAGCAAGAGCCTGGTCTTTTAGCCCAGAGTCCTTTTTTTTTAAAGGCAATAAACCGAGAATTACAAGGAAGAACTATACTTGAAAAAAGAATCTTAGTTCTGTTGGATATTACCTTTTAAAGCCAGTCGAAAGCACTGGCACCCGGCTGTTTCTTCTTCTACCTCCAGCACCACTGCCGCACGCCCATCCACAGAGCCCCTCCGACATGCGCCTTTGGTGGCACTTACTCATGAGTAGACCTGCGCCTTCGGTGGCACTTACTAATGAGTACACCTATACCATTGGTGGCACTTACTCATGAGTAGACCCACAGCAGGGGTGAGCGGCGAGCGCACCAGCTTCCCACATCCAGCAGTGATCCAGAGCCGCCCCGCCTCTCCTTCCTCCTCCTGTGCCCCAGGAGTAAAAAAGTTCCCTAACCGCCTGCTCTAACGGTTGGGAAGAGCTACAAAGAAGCAGCTTCTTTGCCACCAATGGTTTGAATTTCCTGACTTTTTCCCCTGCCTTTTTCCATTCGTAAGTCAAAGCTCTGGTTGCAAGTCAAAGCAAAATTTTGCAGCTGAAGTTGTTCGTAAGTCAAATTGTTCATAGGTCAGGGCATTCGTAAGTCAAGGCACCACTGTACTATTATTACGGGTGTTATGGAAGTAGCAGTCCTAAGGGACAACATTATTGTCCCTACCACCTGCAATCCTACTTTCAAGTTACTGTTTTGCCACAACCAGCACTAGTAGAGAAATGGCAGTCTCAGTATACATCACTGGAGAACCATGTTGAATCAGAAATGTTTCTCAACTACCAGTGATTCCATATCTTAAGCTGTGTCATCCAGCATTGGCATAAAATAGCAGTCTTGAAGGGAAACTTATATAAATGTGTGGAAGCCTTCACTGACACCTGTCTTCCTAGATTTCATTGGGCAGAAAAACCAGTTGCATTTATGCATATGCAGCCTATGGCTGTCTCAACCAGTACTAGCTGCAAATTCAGATGGGCACGAAGTGCTTCATGCCATGTTGTCTCAAGTCATTGGCGCAGCAACACAGGTGCTGTGCGTTCCTTTCTCCTGCCTCCAGTCGGTTCATGCTGCTTTTCTCTTGCTCTTTATATGACTGTCCAGTCGCAGCTAGAACATTTGCTTCCATCCTCCATCTCTGCTTCCCTTCTCCGGCAGCTGCCCACTCAGACAAGGAGGCAGGGCAGGGATTCCTTCCGCACAACCTATGAGTGGGTGGCTGTCGGAGGAGGGAAGCAGATACTGCTGCTGTGACTGGTCTGCATGTGCTGGCTAGTGAGTGGCGAGGGGAAGGAACTGGCTGGGGTGGGGTGGGAGAAGGGAATTTAGGACAATGCATGAAGTTTTTCGTGACCATCTCTAGCTGCAGCCATTGAGGCCAAAAAGTTTGCATTCATGATCTTGGTTATTTGTTTTTCTCCCTTAGGAAACCAGGCCACCCATCACTTTATACAAAATCAGGCAACACAGCAGAACAGCTTTGTTAAAATGTGTTTCTTGTTCTGTTTTAATCTGTGATTTTTTCTGCTACTGGTTTGTTTGTTTTGGGTTCTGTTACAGCAGAATTCCTGTACTCTTTCAAGAGTATTTCATTTCAGCATTCACTATTCTGGGGCCCTAGTTGAAGCAGAATATGTGTTGTTAAAATAATTTTATAAACATATAAATTAAAATGTCCCTATATCCTTGCATGGTTTCTAGAGTTTCTGTCAAAAGCTATTTCTGAACTTTATTCACCCTGAGTCTCTGCGCTTTATAACCTCCAATGGTACATATACCTGTGTTGAATTCATACTTCTTTCAACATTTTCGCACTACTGACAAAGAGTCCTTTGCTTTGTTGGCCAAGCTTTGATGATGGCATAAACATCTCCCTACCGTATTTGCCGGCCTACAAGGCGACTGGCTGTATAAGACGACCCCCCTAACAGGAAGAGCCTGGGCGGGCAGAGGCAGGAGGAGGAAAAGGGGAAGTGGGGGGTGGCGAGCGCGCGCGCCGCTGGCTCAGTGCGCGCGGTGCGGCGGGCTCTGGCTGAGGGTGAGGAAGAGGGCAAGAGGCTGAGGGGGGCGGCAGGAGGAGGAGGAGGAGGAAGAAGAGGGGAAACGGGGGTGGCGGGCGAGCGAGCGCGCCGCTGGCTCAGCACGTGTGGGGCAGCGGGCTCTGGCCGAGGGCGAGGAAGAGGGCAAGAGGCTGAGGGGGGCAGGAGGAGGAGGAGGAAAAGGGAAATGGGCGGGTGGCGGGCGAGCGAGCCCAAATGAAGTGCACCCGGCGTACAAGACACCCCCCCCACTTGGAGGCATGTTTTTGGGCCCAAAAAGTCGTCTTGTACACTGGCAAATACGGTATGTTAGAGATACCTTGACTATGGTGTTGAAAACTCTTTTCAGGTCTAAAGCCATCCAGGGAGTTTATAGCAGAAGCAACATTTCATAGTTCCTGATTCATAACTCAGCCATATTACTAGCACAATGAAGTGCTGTGTTTCCCTGAAAATAAGACAGGGCCTTATATTAATTTTTGCTTCAAAAATGCATTAGGGCTTATTTTCAGGGGATGTTTTATTTTTTTTTCATGTACAACAATCTACATTTATTCAGATACAATCATGTCATCTTCTTCTGGTTGCTGCACAAGGGTGGAGGGTGGGATTTCACTTAACTGGCGCTTATTTTTGGCGTAGGGCTTATATTACGAGCATCCTGAAAAATCATACTATGGCTAATTTTCAGGTTAAGTCTTATTTTCAGGGAAATGGTACCACACACATTACTCTGCATTAACAAAATAATATCCTCAAGATCTTGTGTGTGTGTGTACTTTCAAAAATACGTATACCTACACTTCTAATTGGACCTTTTTCCAAATCTTTGAAGAAACTTTATATTTGAATCAACATTTTATATAAACCCAAAAAGAGTCTCTGTAAGTCATAATTGACTTGACAGCATACAATTATCATTATAATTATTATTATGATGGTGCATCCATATGTTTTTACTTATTTCTTATTTTATACTTTCAGAGAAGCTCTTGTCACTTTTACCAGAATATGTTGTTCCATACACTATTCATCTTCTGGCTCATGATCCTGATTATGTCAAAGTCCAAGATATTGAGCAACTGAAAGACATTAAAGAGTAAGACTTTCTAAAAAAATAAATAAATAATAAAATATATTGTACAGTGTGTGTTTTCAAAAAGTGTTTTGTAGCCCGCAGTAAATATATCTACCTTGGATAAGGAAGTTTTTTTTAACTGCTTTCTAGTCTGTTTGCTGGGGAAATTAGTTGATTGTTCTTAACATCTGTACATTACAAAGGAATATATATTTTAGTATATTGGCCAGTTTTTTGACTGGTAGCTGTTTAATAAGGAATGTTTGTTTTAGGTGCCTTTGGTTCATATTGGAAATATTGATGGCTAAAAATGAAAACAACAGTCATGCATTTATAAGAAAAATGGTAGAAAACATTAAACAGACAAAAGATGCGCAAGGACCTGATGATCCAAAAATGAATGAAGTAAGTTGAATTTAAATATTTTGCTATAAGCTTAAAGTATCTCCAGCTTTTAGGATCAATGAAGATGAGTGCATTTAAATAATCACTTTCCCTGTCCAAATGTTTAGGATAACAGAAAGTTTTTATGGTAGCACATTAAGATTTTTGTGATAACTGGTTGAGATTGATGAGTTGCTGTCATGTCATACAATGTTTTGGCTCTTCAAAGAATTATCTCTTCCTTGAAGGAGAATAGCTTAAGATAGAATAGCTTCTGAGATATGAAAAAGAGACATTTTATCCCTTTTACTTTTGTTGTAGAAAATTGACGATATACTAGGGCTAATAATTCTCCAATTCTGGCTTTTCAAGACTTGCATTGAAATGACATGCACAAGTAAGTTTATAATATCATTTTCTTTTTTTCCAGAAACTTTACACTGTGTGTGATATAGCAATGAACATCATTATGTCAAAAAGCACAACATATAGTTTAGAATCTCCCAAAGACCCTGTCCTTCCTGCTCGATATTTCACTCAGCCTGACAAGGTAAGATTTGGCTTTAGAATTGGACACCCCCGCCTTACATTGGACTCAGTATTAACATTTAAAAAGTAACCATTTCATTTGCAATAATATTTTTAATGACTGGCAATTTTATGTGGTATAAATAGCACTAAATGCTAGGCCAGTGTCCTATTTAGAGTGTAACGGAAACTGCATAAGTGGTTCCCTGCTTCAGCAGCATGTGCCTATACAGTTGATCATGCAGCTTGGTTATGCGACCAATCTCTCATCCAATATGAGACAGAATACACAAAGACATTTCCCAGAGTGCTTACAGATCACTTTTCCATGATCATGTGATGCAAGAGGGTCTAAGCTTTAATAGGTCCCAGTCCACAAATGCTTACATGATAAAGTCATACCCAGGGCAATTCTTTGTATATTAAATATTTAGCAATTCTTTTCATTAAATATGTGTGCTAATCCTGCACATGAAAAAATATATTTTATGTGCAGTATTGTCTAGATCTTCAGAAATAAATCTACTGTCTATTTTTTTCTGATTCTTTTTTCTTTCCTTCATTTTTTAACAGAATTTTAGTAATACCAAAAATTATTTGCCTCCAGAAATGAAATCATTTTTCACTCCAGGAAAGGTGAGCTTCTGTATCTATTTACTTAGTACTAGAAATATTAATTTTATTTATTTAGCCAAAACAAAATATTACTCTTAACAAGAAGTTTAAAATATAAATCCTTATGAAGGTAATAGAAAAGACATTATTTATTTATAATATTTATAAAATGTGTAACCTGTCCTTTAGTAAAATATGCAGAAACTTAGAGTCAGTAACACACAAAAAGGGAAATCATTAACAGCATTGTACATCAGTTATAAAACATGTGGATCAGGAAAGCAGTTTGAAATGTGTGTGTAAAATACTGAGTCTATGCCTAGCACTGGAAAGACATAAATAGGTGAATTCTCTTAGAGAAGGTGTTTCCGATACATGATGCTAGAATTGAAAGGCACTTAATCCTTTGCTGGACATCCAATTATTGTACACCTAAATTTAGGGAATGGGAACATCCAGAAAGGGAAGGATAAAACACAAATTTAAGAGTGTACATGAACTGGAATAAGTATATGTGGTATATATGTGAAATATAAAAACAACCCTTTACATACTCAGGAGCAATTGTGATAAAACAAATCATCAGCCATTGAGGCTGTTTGAAAACAGATGGGATGTGTTCTCTGGGCCTAATCCCAGTTAGTCATGCACCTACTTTATGTTCAACTAGCTGAATTTTCTGGAAAAAAAAATCTCAGAATACGTCCAGATATAATGCATTGCAAAAAGCAAATCTACAGCTTAGAATATGTTGTTCAGTTGTTAAGTCATGTCCGACTCTTCATGACTCCATGGACCAGAGCACGTCAGGCCCTCCTGTCTTCCACCGCCTCCCGGAGTTTGGTCAAATTCATGTCAGTAGCTTTGATGATACTGTCCAACCATCTCGTCCTCTGTCATCCCTGTCTCCTCTTGCCTTCATATTTTCCCAACATCAGGGCCTTTTCCAGGGAGTCTTCTCATGAGATGGCCAAAGTATTGGAGTCTCAGCTTCAGGATCTGTCCTTCCAGGGTTGATTTCCTTTAGAATGGATAGGTTTAATCTCCTTGCAGTCCAGGGAACTCTCAAGCGCCTCCTCCAGCACCACAATTCAAAAGCATCAATTCTTAGGCGGTCAGCCCTTTTTATGGTTCAGCTCTCACTTCCATACATCGCTACTGGAAAAACCATAGCTTTGACTATGTGGACCTTTGTCCGCAAGGTGAAGTCTGCTTTTTAAGATGCTGTCTAGGTTTGTCAACACTTTTCTCCCAAGAAGCAGGTGTCTTTTAATTTTGTGGCTGCTGTCACCATCTACAGTGATCATGAAGCCCAAAAAGGTAAAATCTGTCACTGCCTCCATAACTTCCCCTTCTATTTGCCATGAGGTGATGGGACCAGTGGCCATGATCTTGGTTTTTTGGATGTTGAACTTCAGACCATTTTTTGCGCTCTCCTCTTTCACCCTCATTAAGAGGTTCTTTAATTCCTCACTTTCTGCCATCAGAGTGGTATCGTCTGCATATCAGAGGTTGTTGATCTTCTGGTTGTTAATATCTTAATTCTGGTTTGTGATTCATCCAGTGTTGCCTTTTGCATGATGTATTCTGCATATAAGTTAAATAAGCAGGGAGACAGTATACAGGCTTGTCGTACTCCTTTCCCAATTTTGAACCAATCTGTTACCGTATTTGCCGGTATACAAGACAACTGGGCGTATAAGACCCCCCCCCCCCCACATTTCCACTCAAAATATAGAGTGGATAGCTCTGCGCCAGCTGCCCGGGGCTCTGCCCGGGCCCGTCCAGGAAGTCCATGGCCGGTGACAAGGAGGACGATGAGGAGGGGAAGCAGCCGGGTGGGTGGAGACAGTGGAGGAGAAGGAGGAGGGGAAGCGGCTCTCCAGCAGCAAGCGGGCAGTTGACTCAGTGGTGCGGGGCGGCGGGCAGCCCGGTGTTGGGCTCTGGCAACTGAGGCATGGCCGGCTCTGCTTCCCTCCCTGTGTCCGGACCGACCACCTGCCTGCCCGCCTGCCTTCCTCCCTGGCCAGCACGGCCTCGCGTCACTCACTCAATGGTGGTGGCTCCTTCCTGACCCAACTGAAGTGCACCCGGCATATAAGATGATCCCCCCATGTGGAGGCATGTTTTTTGGGCCAAAAATGTCGTTTTATACGCTGGCAAATACGGTATTCCATATCCAGTTCTAACTGTTTCTTCCTGTCCCACATATAGATATCTCAGGAGATAGATAAGGTGGTCAGGCACCCCCCGTTTCTTTAAGGACTTGCCATAGTTTGCTGTGGTCCACACAGTCAAAGGCTTTTGCGTAGTCAGTGAAGCAGAAGTAGATGTTTTTCTGGAACTCTCTGGCTTTCTCCATAATCCCGTGCATATTAGCAATTTGGTCTCTAGTTCCTCTGCCCCTTCGAAATCCAGCTTGTACTTCTGGGAGTTCTCGGTCCACATACTGCTGAAGCCTGCCTTGTAGGATTTTGAGCAGAACCTTGCTAGCGTCTGAAATGAGTGCAATTGTACGGTAGTTGGAGCATTCCTTGGCACTGCCCTTCTTTGGGATTGGGATTCCCTATCCGTTCCTTGGCACTGCCCTTCTTTGGGATTGGGATGTAGACTGATTTTTTCCAATCCTCTGGCCAGAAGGTTAGAAGTAACTGGCTATAAATAACCTATTCATTTTTCCTAATAAAAAAGGTGCGGCTACATTACTTTGTAGTTGTACCATCAGGAAGGATGATTTTGCTCTTTTTTGCAGTAGTACTATAGTTTTTAATTACCATACTTTTATCCTACAAAGATATGACTTGTCTAAATGGTGGAAAAGGAATATCACATGGTACAGAATGCTGGGTCATGTCATGCTTTTTGCTGCATGGGGGCATATTGATTGATTGATTGATTGATTGATTGATTGATTGATTGATTGATTGATTGATATCCTGCCTATCTGGTCAAACAACCACTCTAGACGGCTACCAACATAAATAACCATATGTAAAATATAACACAGTTTAAACATCAATAAAGAAGTTAATCAAGATGAAAGAAGGGAAAAAGAGAAAATATAAAGAAAAAGGGGAAAAAAATCAAGCATTAGCTGGAGGGAAGGCCTGCACAAACAACAAGGTAGACAACAAGGCAACAACAAGGTAGATGGAAGTACAGCGTGTGTTATACTAAAAGTAGCAGCCTGGAACACGATCTATTAGAGTCACTTGGAACAATAAAATATTCCTAGTATCAGAATATAATTTAAACAACATTTCTGATGAATTCAAAGGCCACATAAGGAGGTCAACTGACTGTGAACCAGAAGAACTGTGAATTGAGAAAAATGAAAAAAACATGATTCTTGTAGTAAAAAGAAAAGAAAAACCTGCATGGATGATAGAAGAAACACTTAAAATAGTTAAGGACAAGCAAAAGGTAAAATGGCCAGTGCAGAGAAATATGAGAGAACAACAAAGGAAGAAAAATAAGAGATGTTTTCCAGAAGATTCAAGAAATCAAAGGAAAATTTAAGCCAGGATTAGGAAGCTGAAAGATGAACAGGGAAGTACATATCAAAGACCAGGAAATCAGGCAAAAACAGAAGAAAAATTAAAAATAAGGAAGACAAAAAAGTTGTAGCACTTTAAAGACTAATTCTTATATTTTTATGTGAGCTTTCATGAACCAGTCTGCTTCTTCGGACTAGACAAAAATAAAGAGAAGGTGTAAACAATATGGTGAAGAACTGTACAGAAGAGATAAAAGGATGACAGGTTCCTTTGAAGACAAATCCTTCATTTCTAAAAAGCTCTTCTGAAAACCCTAGGCAGAAATAAATCACCAAGGGTAGATAGAATACCAGCAGAACTGGTGCAAGTCACAAAGACTGAATCTGTCAAACTCCTAACAAGAATATTCCAACAAATATTGAAAACAAAATAATGGTCCAGAGACTGGAAACATTCAACATACATTCCAATCCCCCCAAAATATGTCAAAGTGTACAGGAACTATAAGCTTTAATTTCCTATGCAAATGAAGTGTTTCAACAAAGGCTTTTATATGGAAAGAGAAATGCCCGATGTTCAAGCTGGATTGTGAAAAGAATCCATATTATATCTCTCTCTTATGGCTGATGAAGTGAACTTGTCCACGAGAGCTCACATTAAAAACTGTAATAGTCTTTAAGGTGCCACCATGTTTTTGTCTTTTCTTTTTATTCCTATTTTGCTTTTGCCTATACTGTAATAAAAAGGAAGAAAACACTCAAGATCATATTGCTAATACCAGCTGGCTACAAGAGCACAAAAAATATTTCAGAAAAAAATCAGTCTTGTGTTTTATAGACTACAGCAAAGCTTTTTGTTACATGGATCATGAAAAACTATGGCTTGTTGCCTCAGCACTTGGTTGTCCTAATCTATAGTCTGTATTGTGGACAAGAAACTGCTGTAAAGACAGAATGGTTTCCTATAGGTAAGGATGTCAGATAGGAGTGCATTTTATCTCCCTATCCATTCATCAATATGCAGATCATGACTGCAGAGGAACTATACAATATTGATAATGAAGAAATAGGAATTGTTAAAGATTTTGTATAAATTGGTTCAGTCATCAATCCAAATGGAGACTGCAGCCAAGAAATTAGAAGACTGAGACTTGGAAGGGTACCAATGGAGGAATTAGAAAATATCATCAAATATAAGAGGGTGTCACTGAAGACCAAGATCATCCATGATATTGTATTCCATTTATTTATTTACAGTGGTGCCTCGCTTAACGTTTGCTTCGTTTAACGTTTTTTTCGCTTAACGTTTATTTTTTCAGAGGCAGATTGTGCTTCGTATAACGTTTTTCCCTATGGGCGATTTTCGCATAGCGTTTTTGGGACCATGCTTCGCTTAACGTTTTTGGTTTTAGGTCCCCTGCTTCGCTTAACGTTTTTTTTGTTTTCAATTTAAAAAGTGTCTTAGAAGGGTCCAAAACGGTTCTAAATGCTTGGACTCGTTAGAGGACCCCTTAAGTCATGTGCAAACCTGATTTGGCTTTGATCTGACGTTTCGTTAATTTTTTGTGAATTTTTGTTTTTTGGCCCATAGGAACCAATGGACCTGTCAAAATGTGACAGCTCCATGCTTTCCTATGGGGGAGAAAACAATTTACAAAAAATTAACGAAAGTTCAGATCAAAGCCAAATCAGGTTTGCACACAACTTAGGGGGTCCTCTAACGAACCCAAGAATTTAGAACAGTTGCTGAGTCTTCATTAATTTTTTGTGAATTTTTTCTTCCCCCATAGGAATTAATGGAGCTGTCACATTTTGACAGCTGTCAAAAGTTGGGGGGAAAAAATTCACCATTAATTAACGAAAAGTCAGATCAAAGCCAAATTAACTTTTGCATCCGTTTTAGAGGGTGCAGAAGCTAATCCAAGCATTTAAACCAATTTTTGACCCTTTTATGACACACTTAATTTTGCAAAAATTGACTTCGCAAAGCCATTGAAACGTATTGAGTCAGCTACAATACATTCCAATGGAGGATACATTGTATCGTTTAACGATGTTTCCTATGGGTTTTTTCGCTTAAGGACGGCAATCCGTGCCTATTGGAACGGATTAACCGGTTTCCAATGCATCTCTATGGGAAATGGTGTTTCGCATAAAGTTTTTTTCGCATAAGGTTTTTTTTTTTGGAACCAATTAAAAACGTTATGCGAGGCACCACTGTATTTATCTATTTATCTATTTATTTATTTATTTTCCATTTTTAAAATCATTAAAAAAATAATATTTAAAAGCTAAGAACAGTAAGTATACAAATATTTAAAAAGAATTAAACAAGTATTACATTTAAAACAGTAATATAATCAATACTAAAACACTGTTAAAACAATGGAGCACAACAATCTATTTAAAACCCCCTCTCAGACCACCAGTCCTTAAAGAAAAGCCTGCCTGCAAAGAAAGGCATTTGCCTGCTTGCAGAAGGAATAGCAATGATGGGGCCAGCCTAGCTTCTCATGGGAGGGAATTCCAGAGCCTGGGAGCAGCGACAGAGAAGGCCCTCTCTCGTGTCAACCACTAAGTGTATCTGTGAGGGTGGCAGGACCCAGAAAAAGGCCTCCTCTGATGATCTGAAAGGCCGGGCAGGCTCATAGAGGTAGTGGAGGTCTTTTAGAGAGCTTGGACCCAAGCCATTTAGGGTTTTATAGCACCTTGAATTGTATCCAGAAGCAGATTGGTAGCTAGTAGAGCTGCTGTAACGGGGTGGGATGGGTCACATTATCTCTATAACCAGCCCCAGTCAGTAATCTGGCTGCTGCAGTTTGGACCCTTTGGAGTTTCCAAACACTTTCCAAAGGCAGTTCCCCATAGAGCATGTTACAGTAATCCAGTCGAGATGTAACTAGGGCATGTCTCCCAATGGTCAGATCAGGTGCACCCTCTCAAGAAACTGGTGCAGTTGGCACATTAGTTTTAAAGGTCCAGAGGCATCCATGGGCATCCAGGCTCAGGGATGAATCTAGGACCACCCCCAAACTGCACCTGTGTTTTCAGAGGGAGTGTAACCTCATCCAGTACAAGCAGCAGCTCTGTTCCTTGATCTGCTTTTTCGACGGACCAGGATGCTTTCACTTTGGCTCACTGCTCATCTGTCCTGTTAGAGGTTCTTGAAGGGAGATACAGATGTATTCTTATGGTTTTATACTGCAATAAAGTTCATTCATTATCATGTCTGGATTAAATTTCTATTTATTCACCCTCATTCAGTCCATTAGTGAAACCAGGTGCTGATTTAGAACTGAAAAAGCTTCCTTGGATTTAGATGGAAAGGAGAGAGAGAGAGAGAGAGTTGGGTGACATCAAACCCCAAATCCCAGACAACCTCTCCCAGTAGTTTCATGTAGATGTTAAATAGCATAGGAGACAAAACAGATCCCTGAGTGACGCCAAAGGCCAGGGCGTTGAACAGGAGTCCCCCAGCACCACCCTCTGAGTTGTCCTCTCAAGGAAGGACCAGAGCCATTCTAAAACAATGCCTCCAAGTTCCATTGCAGAGAGATGACCCAGAAGAGGTCCAGCAGAATCAACAGGTACACACTCCCCCTGTCCATTTCCTGCCGTAGGTCATCCACCAGAGCAACCAAGGCAGTCTTTGTCCCATAACCAGGCCTGAAGCCAGATTGAAATGGCTCTAGAGACAATCCATCTCATCCAGGAACCCCTGGAGCTGAGAAGGCACAATCCACTCCTGTACCTTGCCCAAAATATTGGGATATTAGAGCCTGTCTGCAATTATCCAGTACTGTGGGATCCAAGGAGATTTTTTTCCCCAATAATGGTCTTATTATTGCCTCCTTTAGGCATGCTGCAATGCTACCGTGGTGCAAGGAGGCATTCACTACCCCTTGGACCTACTTGACCAGTCCCTCTCTAGCAGCTTTTATAAGCGAGGAGGAGCAAGGGTCCAGAAAAGAAGTGGTAGCCTTCACCTCTCCAAGGGTCCTGTCTATGGAGTAGAACTTTCAATGGGCTCTAGTCTGTGTTCAGTTGGGTTCACTCCCAAGTTTTCTACCGTCGTGTCTCTAGTCTCCATCCCACTCGTTTCATTGCCACCATCTCTCCTGTAAACCTGGGGACTAGTTTGGCTCTGCCTCATGGGAGGGAATATTAGGAGTTGTGTCTACTGCTCTGGGCATTTCCCCATTCCAGAGTTCAACCAGGGCGTCAACAGAATCTCCTGCTGTGGCAAAAAGAAACTCCCCAAGAGCCGTTAGGAGACCATTTGGATCCATCAACTCCTTGGGGTGGACCGTCTTAAATGTCCGGGTATGAAAGCTGAGCTGTCAAGCTGACAAGAAAAGAATTTATTGAAATACAGTGCTGGAGTAGAGCTTTGCAGATACCCTGGACTGTCAGAAAGAAAAAGTGGGTCCTAGAGCAAATCAAGCATGAACTAGCTCTGGAAGCAAAAATGATGAAACTGAGCTGCCATGCTTTGCGTTCATCATGAGAAGGCAAGATTCACTGGAGAAGATAATAATGCTGGGAAAAGTCAAAGGCAGCAGAAAAAGAGGAAGATCAAACATAAGATGGGTCAAATCCACAAGGAACCACAAGCTTGAGTCTGCAAGAGCTGAGCCGGGCTGTTGAAGACAAAACATTTTGGAAGTCACTTATTCATAGGGTCAGCATACGTTGGAGGTGACAGTGACATATAACATGTAACTAGCAAAGTGTAATATTCAGGTATTTGGTGTTTGTTTTAAAAAGTACTTTGAAGATGTGTGTTTTAGTAGGTTCTGAAAGAGGTAGGAAAGCAAAGGGTTACTTTCAAAAAGCAATAATGGTTTTTAAACAGAAATTGGATAGGTTTCAAGCATACCAGGCCAGGGATTCTACAAGTCATAGGTTGGTTTAAATGATTCAGGCTATGCAGTGTCACCCAATGTGGACAAGACCAGTAAGAAATCAGCCAGTCAAGAAAGCCTCTTCTCTGTAGAAATATACCATATGATGATTGCAAAATATCCGTACATGACTGATAAATATGATTAGCCTCTCTAGTACTCATAATTGCTGCAATTAACTGATGAGGTTTATTAAGAATTTGAGGCTAAACTATATTTTTTTAAAAAGAAATACTCTTTGTAACAATGAATTCTGAAAGGTTAGTACCCTCTGAACATTTTAAGATCTGGCTGCTCACAGGTCTGTGAAACCAAAGGCTCAACCCACAACTTGGAGAAGAAGCTGCATGGCTTAAGAGCATATGTAGTGGTAACAATCTGCCATAGTCTTGACCTGAATCCCATAGAATCCTCATGGTTTGATACGGTGCTGATGTGTTCATACAATACATAAGTCTGGAGCATGATATTTAAAGGACACAGTGTCACTTGAAACACTTTACTGGATAAGTGCTATGTTAATGGCTCTCTTACTAGTTTGTTTGAGAGTAAGTAATCCATCATAATATTAATATTTTGTGGAAGCTTTTTTCTTGGCCCAACCACTTTCACTGGCATATTTGTTGAGGACAAAAGAGAGGGCCTTGTTAGATTTCAAGGGAAGCTTGGTGGCCCCGTTACTGGTCCTTTTTGCAAGCGGGGAGAGTCTTTCTGGTTAAACAGGACTTTGGACTGTGGAAGGATATTTTAATTGTGGGTTTTGGATATTTTGTTTCTTTTCTTTCTTAAGGTTTTAAATTGTTTTTAATGAACTCCTAGATAGCTCAGTGGTTTAGGCATCTGGCTGTGGAGCCACAGGTTGGGAGTTCAGTTCTCCATTGTGCCTCCTTGATAAGGGCTGGACTCAATGATCCATTGGGTCCCTTCCAGCTTTGCAGTTCTAAGACTGTTATTACATTGTTTTAGTTTGATGCTTGTTTTCACAATGATTATTTAATTGTGGTGTTAATAACATTGTCTTTTAACTCTGTCTTTTTCAGTTCAAGTTTTTTAATTGCCTTGGTAATGCACTGGGAGTAAGGTGTGATACTTACAGAATGAAACAATGAATAAATGCTAAATGCCCCCCCTTTTTTTCCAACAGCCCAAAGCAGCCAATGTTCTCGGAGCAGTTAATAAACCTCTTTCATCAGCAGGCAAGCAATCTCAGTCCAAATCTTCACGAATGGAAACTGTAAGCAATGCCAGCAGCAATTCAAATCCAAGTTCACCTGGAAGAATCAAAGGGAGGTAGGTAATACATGGAATAAATAATTACATTCAGTCATTGCTCTGGATAAAATTTGCTTCTTCATACATTTGCCTCATATTTGTCTATGCTAGTGTAATTTCCGCTGCCTTTGTGAGTGGTTGCCATTCATTTCTGTAGGAAAATTGTACATTGAGACAGCAGTGGAATGGAGGAAAGCATTAGGTGATCTAGCTCTGTTCTCCACCAGAGAATTGATGGGGTACATGTTGTTTCTGTAGCCTATGCTTGTCTCCTCATGCCTAGTCTCATGAAGCATCCAGGCTAGCTGCTCAGAGTGGTATAAATATACCAGATGGGCGGGATATAAATCAAATAAATAAACAAATAAACAAATAAACAAACAAACAAATAAATACATAAATAAATAAATAAATAAATAAATAAATAAATAAATAAATAAATAAATAAATAAATAAATAAATAAATAAATAAATAAATAGCCTGTTTTCTTTCAGTGGCTGCCTGCCTAAGAATTGGGCTGCTGGGTTTTTTGTTCTGTTTTGTTTTTGTTTGCTCTTTAACCCTCCTCTTCCCATTTTTATATTGTTTGTTTTTAATATTGTAAGCTGCCTTGCTTGGATCATCGGGAGAAGAAAGACAGGGAAAATATTTTAAGTAAATAAACAACTGGCATTTTGACAGTCTTTAATAATAGACAGAAATAATGTAGGAAGTTAATAAAAATATTGCCTTAAAATAGTTATAACACTTATGTTTCTTTGCTTGTTTCTGGTCTGTTTGTTGTTAAGTTAACAACTGCAGAATTACTTGTATTTCTAATAACCTGGAATATCTGTGTTGTAATAGACTTGACAGCACTGAAATGGACCACAGTGAAAATGAGGACTATACAATGGCTTCACCTTTGCCAGGAAAAAAGAATGACAAGAGAGAGGATGCTGAAATTGTAAGAATGAGTTAATTATATTTTGTTTTGTTCAACTAATCTTAATAAACATTACCCGCCTAAAGCACCATATTTTCTAGGAAACTGTTGTAGGTGTGGCTGAATTCATATCAAAAATCCCTTTGACCTACTGGAAAATCTAATGTATACCTTCCAAAAATCAGAACTAGGAGTCCTGACATGGTTGGAACATTCACACCAACTTTGCAGATTTTGATATCTACATTAGAATTTTTGGAAGGCTTTTGTCACTGCCACTGAAGAATTAAGCAAAGCTTTTAAATGACATTTAATTGTAAAATATCTGCTTTGTTCTTTTCTTGTAGTCTTCTGATCTGTTAGTTTGCAATTTAACTGCTGGTGGCACAATATTTTTTGAAGATAAATAACTTTCAACTGGTTTGGGGAGTGTTTCATTGAAGACTAGATCTCTTTTTATATGTGACTCCTTGATATATTTGCCATGAGAGGTAACTTTTTTTTCCTTCCATAGTCAGAATTGGAAAAACCTAGAGGTAGAAAGAAAATTATTACAGATCCAGAAGAAAAATTGGGAATGGATGACCTGAGTAAGCTAGGACAAGAGCCCAAACTTAGAAGTGGTCAACGAGGCAGAAAAAGAGCAGCAGCTATTTCAGAATCTGAGGAACCTCAATGGTCAGAGGAAAAAAGACTAAAAGAGGATGTTCTAGAAAGTGAAGATGAACAAAACAGCCCACCAAAGAAAGGAAGAAGAGGACGACCTCCTAAAGCAGTTTCTGGAGGCACGCCAAAGGAAGAACCAACAGCTAAGACTTCTAAAAGAGGTAGGAAAAAGCCTACACCAATTAAATCTGTAGAGGAAGAGGAGGAGGAGGAAGAGGAGGAGGAGGAGGAGGAAGAAGAAAGACAAGTGGAAAACATAGACCAAAAGTCAAAAGGTCGGCAGTACAAAACACAAAGAAAAACCCAGCAAAGGTATGTCTATTGTTTTATGTACTGTTACCTAACTTTCAGCTTGAATTCTTTTAACATTTAGATAAAACCTGAATATATTTTAAAGCAGGTCTGAATCATCTGAAATAAGTACAACTGAATCCAACCAATCTACACCACAGAAAAGACGAGGAAGACCACCAAAAACACCACCTTCACTACAGAAAAAAGGGTAAAATGAAGTGTGATGAAGGTACATTGGCCAGAAATCCCATAAGTTAGTTGGAGTGGCCAAAATTGTAGTAGTGAACCACTACTAGTTAACAAGCCACTGCTTGCACACCAGTTAAATGAGTTGGTGCACATTGAAGGATACCAGCAGCAACTCATTAACTAGTGGCTACTCACTGCTACAGTTTGCACAATTGCACATATGCCACCACAGCTAACCAACAGGATTCTAGCCATTAAATTCTGTCTATTACTGTATGTTCAAACTGTGTACCTCACAAAATGTGGCCTGAAGCATAAACTGAAAGGCAGTTTATCTTTATTTCTCCAGTGGCCAAAAACCTGTTGCGAAGTTATACAAAAGGCATAACTCTTAGAGGCAAAGACTTAAGAAATTTCTGTGGACATTTTCTGTTACACACCAAATGGCGCAACTCAAGAGTACCACAGATAATTTCTACGGAGATTTCTTAACTTGAGGTAGTTTCCCTATGTCTTATGCCTTACTCTGCAGCAGGGATTCAGCATCCTTTACCAACTGTGTTCTAGTTTACTTTGTGTTGTAGTATCCTTTGAACAACTATGGTATATAAGGTTCATGGAGAATGAAAAATCAGTATGGCTTAGATTGATAATGACCTGTAGACCTTCCCGTAACTTATTCATTATCCTAGGTTATATAATAGTTCTGGTTTATAATATTAATACTTGATTTGTGATTTTTCATTTTAGAAGAACTGGACGAGCAAAGCAGACAGCAAGTAAAGAAAATGAATCTGGTGAAGAGATGGAGGTGTTTCAGAGTAATTCACCTGTTCAGGATATTCCTGAAGAAGTTACGATGGAGGAGGAAGAAGTTTCCACAGTTAAAGTAAATGTTCACATACTATGTACTGAATAAATATATTTGTAGAGAGTGATGGATATTAGTGTGAGGTGGATCTATAGCTCCATTTCCCTCATTGCAGTAGAAATGAAGGGAAAACGGAACATGAGTGAATTGTAGCTGCCATACCCTTGATCAGTTCACCAAAACGTTAATGAAAATATTAGTTGTTTAGTTGTGACCACGTCTTCGTGACCCCCATGGACCAGAGCACGCCAGGCCCTACTGTTTCCCACTGCCTCCTGGAGTTGAGTCAAATTCATGTTGGTAGCTTCGGTGACACTGTCCAACCATCTCGTCCTCTGCTGTCGCCTTCTTCTCTTTCCTTCACACTTTCCTAACATCAGGGTCTTTTTAGGGAGTCCTCTCTTCTCATGAGATGGCCAAAGTATTGGAGCCTCAGCTTCAGGATCTGTCCTTCCAGTGAGCACTCAGGATTGATTTCCTTCAAAATTGATAGGTTTGTTCTCCTTGCAGTCCAGGGATGAAAATATAGATACTATTAAAAGCAGTTCAAGGCACATAGATGCCATCAGAACGCAAGGCACACACTGAGGTGCATTTGCATTCAACTTCAGTTTCTGCTTTTGGTTCTTGATGGATCAACTGATAAGAATGTAAAAACTTGTCTATATATGTTTCTCTTACCTGTGCTAGGCATATAACTTTTTCATATGATGCTTTTTCTCAGGTACGCAGGAGAACATCCAAAAGGGAAAGACGATGAACAGACTGCATTGCTATCTTGATTAAGTGACATTTCTGAAGAATAATGTTATTATATGTGACATTTGAGACTGAAGAAGGCTGTTGGTGCTCACAGTGGGGTTGCTAATGGAAGCTAGACCAGTTTTTGTTTCCTTCCCCTGTATTTGGAGTTCCTTGGTCATATATATAAGCCACACACGTTAAAATCATTAACCATGGGTTTTGTGAAGTGTAATGTGCGCTGGCTATATAGACACATGAACTAAAGAAACTGCCTGTAAATAATCCTTTTTAAAAAATGTTTCTGACTTCTAAAGTGCTTGTATAGCTATGACTGCGGCTTTAAAACTGACAGTACAAGACTGTCTGTTAAATCTGTTGATTAAAAAAAAAGGAAAACAGTTAGAATGGGTATCAAGCAATATCTGTCCGTGTCTGTATTTTATTTTTCTTTACATTTAACTGTGAAAAAATCAGCTTGACAAAATAGTGACTCTTCTGACAGTATTTGTTAGAAAGTAAAAGAAAAGACATGGTCTCCTTTTATGTATCTAATCCAGTGTTTCTTTGGCACTTGTGTCTTTTGGAGGTGCCATATTGCTTTTGAACAAGTTGGAGTAAAAAATACAGCCAGATGCAGATTTGTGAGAGAAGATTGATTTTACACACCTCAGTATTGACACCAGACTTCTCTGGACTTCTTTGTGGCATTGAGCATTTAAAAGGATTTAATATTTTAATTTTTAAAATGTGTTATTAAATAATGTAATGAAAGACTATCCTCTTATTTTCCTTAATAGTTTTTGTTAATCTGCTGTATCAATAAAATTCTGCAACTGAACTTTTAATAGTCTAGTATCTCGGTGTGCATACTTCCCCTTGAAAGTCATGTCCACAAAGAGTAAATTAATGCATCATACCATGAAACCTGATATCTGAGCTTTAGTGAAAATGCAGGTTTTATTACTGTGTAAACCCAATCGGAGAGAAAATTTTATTGATGCAGACTTTCTTTATAATGCTGTTACTTCTTGAAAGGCAAGTGTTTTGTATTTCTCAATGAGTTGCATGTTAATGAAAAAATGTAATGAAATTGCAATGTAATTTTAAAGTCTTATCTGGCTGTAGAATATGCTACATTGCACCACAAGAAGAATCTCCTACCAAGAATTTATTGTATTTTCTTTTTTGTTAATTTTTTTTTGGGGGGGGCTGTGGTCAGTGGAGGGGAGATTTGTGATGAACATATTTTCATTTGAAAGATCAGCTGCAGAATAATTCAGTCAGGGTATTCAGAATCTTTATGGATCTTCATGTAACTTTAAAGTGTTTGAACTTAGTTTTTGTAATTTTATCCAAGAAACAATGAGAAAACTATATGTCATCTTGCATGCAGTTTAGCAGATTGTTTTTCAACCAAAATCTATAGGTTGCTGCTTATAGATTAACATGCTGTTTTCTTTCTGCTTGCTAGCAGTAAATGTTATTTTAAATTATTAATATTTTAACTCTTAAAATAATGGAACATTATTATAAATTAAGCAAAGGCTTCCTTTAAGTTATAATTCCAGGGGAAGATACAGTGGGGAAGCAGTGAGACATTATGGCCATTTCAGAACATGTTTGCAAGTATATTTTTCAGAGGAAGTTCAACTTTTTTCTAAGCTTTTTTATTATATAATTTTTATTGATTTTTTTTAAAAAAATTGGCAGTAGCAATAGACAGAGCCAGGCAGTTTGTGTTGATCAAGCTGTTCTGCTTAAGTGCTTTTCCTAGCAGCTTTTTAAACTAGTAATTATTGTTTTCAGCTGTCTTCTATTTTTATGTCCATGGCTGTGGGTAACAGCTGTCTAAAGATATCAGCTAAAGTTGGCTCAGATTACTTCAGCTGAAAAGTACCCTAGCACAATGTAACCTCAATGGTTCACAAAATTTAGCAGTGCAAATGAGAATTTTTATATCCTATAAAAGAAAAATAGACTGTTAATATTGCATTTTCTTCACTGACAAGATTGCACTGATAACATTTATTGGGTATTATCTAAAACAGTTTTATACAAAGTATGAAACAAATATTCAAACTGCTTGCAGACTGTTAAAGATTTATTTGCGCAAACATAGTTTGATCATATTTCCCTTAATATTGCTGCACATCAATTGATCATAAAATTTTAATATTTAAATTTAATCTATGGTTCAGCAGTTTACATGTTTGTTACCTGGATTATAATGTATAATTGGAAGAACAGGTGCAGATGAAATGAGATGATGTTTAACCCTTTTAGTTTTTATTCTCCTCTTACAAGTATAAGGAATATCTTATGTACTAATACTTTGAGATCTGCATTCAGTGGTTGCAGTGAAATAATGTATAAAAAGACCATATGCTAAGATCCAGTTAGTGTGCTCTTCAATTATGTTCAGATTATAGTATGTACTGTATAACATTAAACAGTCAAATTTATGTTACTGTTCAGACTTCAAGTATACAATTCTTATGAGGTTACTGCAAGTTACATTTCTTGCTGCACTGAAACAGTAAAACATACAGGGGTCTGTGTGTATCTGTAACTTATTAATTTTGGAACTGGACTTAGTTTTTGAATAACAACTTGCGAAGCTTGAATATTTCCCCCATACTTTTCTTTGCATCATATTTCAAAAATGCAGATGTATGCTGGAAACACTTGGATTAGAAATTCTAATCAGTAGCAAAAAGACAGAAATTAATGCCCATGTTCTTCTATTAGTGTCAGACTTCTCACTAAATAGTGAGACATCCACCCCTTGGATAGTGGGTCCATTATTCCTTGGTGTTTTGGGTGCTCAACTGGGTTACCTCCAGCAATCCTAGCTGGCAACAGTGCTCCCAGTATGTTATCTTGTATCTTCATTTGGCATCATGACATACTGTTGATTAACACTGGCAAAAGACAGCAACTACTGAAGATGTGACAATGTGGATTTCATCTGTGAGCAGAGGACCCTGGACTTAGCAATATGTTAAGAGGGCAAGAAAGAAGCATTTATCCTTGCAAACCTAACACTTTTTCACTAATTAGGTTCTGTCTGTGGCTTCCATTGGATCTCTGCTTAAGAGCTAATCACAGTCTGAAAGCATAAATTTATGTGGTTTCCTTCAGGATAGTATTTCAACCATGTTGAGGATCCAGAAATAGGTATTCATTGAACTATGGAGGCCATACATAGACACACTGAGAGGAGGCACTGGGAATGACAGATCTCCATGCAGTACTAGTGGTTACTGCAGAGTTGGTATTGAAATCTGTTAGGTGGATACCATAGAAACAAACTTCACTGGACAATACTTCAAGAATCCTGGAGGTGTTTTTGTATCCTGCTTAATCAATGTATGCTTGTTACCTAATTAGGAATTTGCTTGTATTTATGGTACAAAGGTTATCCTGGGCTGGATGTCTCTTGCCTGGGTTCCATTGTAAACTAACTTGAGGTCCTGGAAGGTCAGTTTTTATAAGATCAGCAATATTCATGATTTTCCCATGATAGACAAACATTGATAAGGAGTGAATGAAAAGACAGTGGAACACTGTTGAAATCTTATGCACGCAAGTAAGCCATAACAATTTGTACTGGATATGGTGACACTTGGGTAATTGTCTGTTTCCTGCTGCATAAAGAGGAAGCATGTCAACTGACTCTCTTAATTGGAGTGCTCATGCACTGCAAGATTAAAAGGTCTGGTTCTAAAGAAGAGGTAGTTACTCTGCTTCTGTTAAACTAGAGAATATTTACTTTGGTGTTTGGTGTAGTATCTGAACCTGTTATAGATACTTAACTCTTATGTTATGGCTGAAATCTATAATAGTCTGTGAACTTCTTGCATAATCCACAAGGTGACTTTCTCTTGATCCTGTATTGCCAGGGGACTTTCTTCTTGATAGCTGTGATTTGTTGCAGTATTAAATTGTTGCAGCCTAACTAGGTTTCTAACACCATAATAATTGCATACACAAGATTTCAGTGCTGTTCTTGTATCTTCATTCACTCCTTAATGTTTCTCCATTATGGGAAGACTGAATACTGCTGATCTTACAAAAACTGACCTTTACCAAAGAAAACAAGTTTTAATAAGGCACCAAGAACTCATTTTTGCCTAATTTACACTTAATAAATAATGGTTTTGAGAAGTATGGGAATGTATATTTCATTCTGCTCTGGGTCTGTAATCTACATGGGTACATTCAATATTGCATATATGTGTTGATTTTCTTGCTGTCTGTACAGGCTGTAAATTAGTGTCAACAAATGAAATGCTTTGGATGTTGAGATTAATGTCTTTATCAATATGTTAATACCATGTTTATCATGTGAAGGAGTTGAACAGCAGCCGTACAAGATCACTAATATATGTGAAGACCAAAAGTTTAAATGTTAATTGGCAGTAGCAGAGCTATTAAATGGGGAGGGTTTTTTTAATTTATATACTGCCTAGTAGTGCAATGTGCACACTCTGAGTAGTTAACCTACACATAAATACAAAAAATCCAATAAATTAAAACATTTAATGCACAGATAATTCAATACAATGCAATAGAATACAATAAAATGCAACATCGCTCACCAAACCCAACATATACCAGATTTAAAACACAGGTCATCAGAAGAAGGACATTAATACAAAAAGCTTTACATAGTTCCATTTTTAGGAGTTTTTAAAAAACTGGGATGGTGGGTGGCTGGTGAATCTCAACAAGAAATTGTCTTTATCTTCATTTTTCTATTTATTTATTCAAAATATTTTTACCCTGCCTTCTTAAAAAGGACTCAAACAGGATAGTTTCGTTTGCATTTCTCAGGTCATGTGGCTTTAAAATACTTATGATGGATGAAAGGTAATAGCAATTTTTATATACATAAAAGGTATAAGGTAATAGCAATTTTTATACGCACACACACGCACACACACACACACAGTGTGTGTGTATATATATGTGTGTGCAGTTTGACCCTTTGTAGAAGCACTACTATGGTTCTTTTGAGTTACTCCATCTACTCATGTAGTCTGTTGATTCCCTATTCCAATAGGGCTACAAACTTTATTTATTTATTTATTTATTTATTTATTTATTTATTTTAAATACTTTTAGCCCACATCCTTCTCCTTAAAAAGCACTCAAGGCAACTTAACATTAAGAGACAGTATTCAAAGCTAGCAGCAGTGAGGACCATGCTAAAAAGATAAATAAAAGCAACGTAAAGGAGGACATGGTCATTTATATAGCTTGGACCCAACCTGTTTAAGGCTTTATAGGTTGAAATCAGCAGTTTGAATTCTCCCCAGAAACAGATTGCCAGTCACAGGAGCTGCTGTACGGGGGATTATGTAATCCCTGTAACCAGCCCCAGTTACCAGTCGGACTGTTGCATGTTAGACCAGTGATGTGAACCTTTTTGAGCCCGAGTGCCCAAACTGAAAAAAACAAAACCCAATGCAGCAGGTGGTGGCGGCAGACGGGAATCCAAGGCATGGAGGTGCCTCCAGACCCCACTTCGGATCCACCTCCAGTCATGCCCATCCCCGCCAGCACCAGCTGCTCCGGATCCTGGCCTGTTCAGGTGCTAGCACTGCAGCTGCAGCCGCCTCTTCAGGTTTGGCTACTAGGGGTAGCGATCCGTTGACTTACAGCTCACATGCCCACAAAGATGCTCTGTGTGCCAGCTGGTGGCACGCATGGCATAGGACACGCTGTCTTAGACACTCTGTGAAGTTTCTGGACATTTTCCAGAGGTAGCCCCATATAGAGTGTGTTACAGTAATCCAGCCAGGATGTAACTAAGGCATGTGTTGCTGTGGCCACTACAGACCTCTGGGAACAGGCATGTCTGCTATAAGCATAATCAAGAGTCAAAAATCTTTGGCTGGCATGAGCCTTTGCTTCACAACCTGCCTTTGGAATTTGCACTAGCAATGGGCCTTCACCTCTCTGGTTCTCTGGATAACAGTACCTATGGGGTAAGCTGTGAAATTGAAATGGGTAGGGGGATAGTGAATTCTCCATCAAATATATACTGTGTACTACAGGTATTTGTTTTAAATTGAGGCCGGGGTGGGGGGCTTGTAGCCTTGTAGATGTTGAATTGCATTGCCCATCAGCCTTAGCCAGTATAGCCAGTGATGAAAGATAATGGCAATTGCAGACCAACATCTGGAGAGCCACACATTTCTCCGCCCCACCTTTTAAATTGCTGAATATACACAAGAAATTGAGCAGCTTTTCAACTGCTCAATTTGTTGTATAGTTTTTGTACCTTTATTTTACTGAGTGCTATTAGAAATAAAGGGGAAGTTTGCCCATACAGTAGTGTACTGGGGTGACTGGGTGATTCCCTTTGTACATGCTGTAAAATATTTCATTTTAATGAGCTTGTACTGCACATCCTACTATATGTTACACAGAATGTTAATGTGCCACAAAACAGTTTTCTGTAAAGCAAGTCTGCTGGCTGTACTTTTTTTTTTGCATATTTATAGTACTTCTGGTGGTACCAGGGATGTGAATATGAAGTGCTCACCATCAGGTGCAGGTGGGCATTTCTTAATCGCATCCCTGGGGATACAAATACGAAGCACCCATCTCTACCATCAGATACATGACTGTTTTACCTTCAAAGAGTTCAAAGTGGGATACATGACTCTTATCAACACCTCTGAGGTCGGTCAAGCCGAGAAAGACTGGCCCAAGGTAAATTTGCAGTACTTTGTTATCCTTGCAGATATGCTCTGCAAAAGCTTCTGGTCTGCTGAGATTAGTATCAGCTCAATGATAATTAAAAGAGATTGCATTTTTCTTCTGTGTATGGAAAAATGTCCACTGGGCTCCTACATGGGATGTGGAGAATAGCTAAGACATTCTATTTGTCCTCTGCCAGTGTGCTCACACAAATTTGTACATTATTCCTGGTTGCCTAGAATACAGTTTGAGCTGCCTAGGAAAATGTAACAAGCTTTGTCCCATAATCACAATCCAGTGGTTCTTAACCTTTGTTACTCGGATGTTTTTGAACTGCAACTCCCAGAAACCCCAGCCAGCACAGTTGGTGGTGAGGGCTTCTGGGAGCTGCAGTCCAAAACTCCTGAGTAACCCAAGGTTAAGAACCAGTGATCACAATCAATGTGAATGCAAACCTTTGAATAGCACGTTCTGTGTGTCTGAAACGGCTGTGTCCATGAAGTTAATGCCCAGTAATCATCATAAAGATGGTGGAAGATTGTCTTAGTTCAGCTTATAATGGTTACCTCCTTGGAAAGGCTAACACCATGTTGCCTAGTTTTAAGGCTTTAAACATGTTGAGTAGTTAGTTTGTAAAGATGAGGCTAGTGAGCATGCGAAAAAATATCTTTAAAACAAGTAAGATTTACAAGTAATCTTATGTAGACTGAAAGCCATATGATACTTAAGTTGCTGGTCTCAGTAGGCAGAAAACAAACAGTTCATGTCTCTGCATCTTGTTAGCAGGTTAGATCTAATTTAAACTTTGACATCTCCATTTATTTTTCTGTGACACAGACGGTAAATAATTTTTGAGATTTTTAGAATTCTGCTGCTGATTTAATTTCTGCTAGAACATAAACTTCTGTGCCATAATACTGCTCTCCTTTGATCCATCTTGCCTTTCAATCTGTCTGTGACTTTTGAGAATTGATCTCTTTTTCTTGAACAACCATTCAACAGTATATTTGAACAGCATAACTATTGAAGGAACTATGGCAGAAAATCCTGCTGGGACTTTATGTTAACATAACACAACTTTGAAGGGGTGGGAAATTGCCCTAAGATGTTGGCCTAAACATTATCTGTTGAATGCTTAGTGGCACAACTTGGTGCACAACGGATAATTTCTATGCCTGTTTTTTTTTTCCTTGAGGCAATTTGCCTGCAAAAGTTAGTGTTTATGGGCACAACTAATAGAGTCTGGGCCAAAATGCCAGTATTGCAGCACTTTGTATTGCGAATGTGATGCCACCTGATAGAAGAAGTAAGACAGCCCAATACTATGCATTCTTAATTTGGAGTTTTGTCTATGCACAGGATACAGTGGGGTCTTGACTTGAGAACTTAATCTGTATTGGAAGGCGGTTCTCAAGTCAAAAAGTCTGTAGGTCAAGTCTCCATTGACCTACAGTGCATTGAAAACCGATTAATCCCGTAAGAGGCCGTTTTTGTTCCATTTTGGTTTTTTTCTGGTCTGTAAGTCAATTCTCAGGCTGCAAGTCAAACCTATATTTTGCGGCCAGAGAAGTCTGTAACTCAAAAAGTCTGTAAGTCAAGCCGTCTGTAAGTCAAGGGTCCACTGTACTCACATTTGCAAGCACACTTTTATCTTGAGTAAGTATGTTTATCTAGAAATTTGGTTAATAAAGTCTGGTTGTTCAAGAGAAGATGCTTCTTATCTATCTATCTGAACGTGTCCAGAGGAGGGTGACTAAAATGGTTAAAGGTCTGGAAGCCATGTCCTATGAGGAGTGGCTTAGGGAGTTGGGAATGTTTAGCCTTACAAAAAGAAGGTTGAGAGGGGACATGATAGCCATTTTTAAATATCTGAAAGGATGTCATGTTGAAGAGAGGACAGGTTTGTTTTCCAGGGCTTCAGAGACTAGGACATGGAGCAATGGTTTCAAACTACAGGAGAGATTCCATCTGAACGTTAGGAAGATGTTCATGACGGTCAGGGCTGTCCGGCAGTGGAATAGGCTGCATTAAAGGGTGGTGGAGTTCCTTCTTTGGAGTCTTCTAAGCAGAGGCTGAATGGCCATCTTTTGGGAGTACTTTGATGGATGTTCCCACACGGCAGGGGATTGGACTGGATGGCCTCAGTGGTCTCTTCCAACTCTATGACTCTATGGCTCTATTTCATTTGCAGAAGAACAAAGGGCTAGTTAGTAATGAGAAATTTAAAATCACTACTACAAAGGCTAATGTTCTTCTAGCAGACGAAATTGGCAATTATAGGCCCGTCGCCAACGTTTCTTTCCTAAGCAAGGTGGTCGAGAGGGTGGTGGCTGATCAGCTTCAGGCGCTCCTGGATGAAACAGATGCCCTGGATCCATTTCAGTCGGGCTTCAGGCCGCGCCATGGTATGGAAACGGCATTGGTCGCCCTGTGTGATGACCTATTGAGGGAGGCCGACAGGGGCAAAGTGTCTCTGCTGGTCCTCCTTGACATCTCAGCGGCCTTTGATACCATTGACCACGGTATCCTCCTGGGGAGGCTCTCCGAGTTGGGAATAGGTGGCCTGGCATTGGCCTGGCTCCGTTCCTTCTTGGAGGACCGCCCCCAGAGAGTGCAGCTTGGGGAGAGCGTCTCAGCCCCGTGGAGCCTCAATTGTGGGGTTCCGCAGGGGTCGATTATCTCCCCAATGCTGTTCAACATCTATATGAGGCCGCTGGGTGGGGTCATCAGGGGGTGTGGAGCCATGTGTCATCAGTACGCTGACGACACTCAGCTCTACATCTCCTTTTCACCAACAGCAGGAGATGCCGTTCTGTCCCTTTGGCGCTGCCTGGAGGCTGTACTGCAATGGATGCAGGAGAATGGGCTCAGGCTGAACCCGGACAAGATGGAGGTACTGAGGGTGGGTGTCCCCACAGCTGGGGATTTGGGAAACTCCCTCTCTTTTGGAGGGGTGACTCTGCCCGCCAGGGATGGGGTCCGCAGCTTGGGGATCCATCTGGACCCTGCGCTTACTATGGAATCCCAGGTGGCGTCGGTGGTCCGCACCGCCTTTTATCACCTTAGGTGGATAGCCCAGCTGCGGCCCTACCTTGATGTGGGGGCGCTCACTACCTTGGTGCATGTGCTCATAATCTCGAGACTAGACCACTGCAATGCGCTCTACGTGGGGCTACCTTTGAGGCTGCTGCGGAAATTACAGGTGGTGCAGAATGCAGCGGCCAGATTACTCAGTGGAATGAAGAAATACCAACATATCTCACCCACTCTGGCCGCATTGCATTGGCTGCCCATCCGGTTCCGCATCGACTTCAAAGTGTTGATGCTTACGTATAAAGCCCTAAACGGTTTAGGGCCTCGGTACTTGGCAGAACGCCTACTCCCACCAAGATGTACCCGTATCACTCGTGCGAGTCAGGAGGTGAGGCTGAGGAGCCTGACGCCGAGGGAGGCCCGGAGGGAAAAGACAAGAAATCAGGCCTTCTCGGCGGTAGCTCCCTGCCTCTGGAACAACCTACCTCCTGAGATTTGCGGGGCTCCCTCACTGGGTATTTTTAAGAACCTACTAAAGACATGGATGTTTTGGCAGGCCTTCCCATCAGATAACTCCTGACGTCCTTTCTTCCCCTCTAATTGTTTCTCTCCTGTCTAACACTTAATGTAATGTTTTGTGTTTCCACTGTTTTGTTAGTTAGAATTGTTCATATCTTTTATTGTTGTATTTTTATGACTGTTAGCCGTGTAGAGTGGTCCTCACCCGACCAGATAGATGGGATATTAATAATAATAATAATAATAATAATAATAATAATAATAATAATAATAATAATAATAATAATAATAATAATAATAATAATAATAATAATAATAATAATAATAATAATAATAATAATAATAATAATAATAATAATAATAATAATAATAATAATAATAATAATAATAATAATAATAATAATAATAATAATAATAATAATAATAGCTAAGCTTTGGAGAAACTCTGGATAGTTCAGTGTGTTGGCTGTAGAGTTAGAGACTGAGAATCTAATTCTCCACTTTGCTTCCTGGGAGAACAGCCAGCCTGTGTAACTTTGAGCAAGCTTCAAAGTCCCTGAACATTCCCAGAAGTAGGGAATGTTAAACTTCCTCAAAGTACCTTCTACCTAGAAAACATTGAAAAGGCTCACCATAAGTCAGAATTGAATTGATGGCACATTATTATTATTATTACTATTATTATTATTGTAGAATCTGCTTTTGTAATGGAAAATAGTTAAGGTAACTATTAAACATAGGAATAATATTTTAATTTGCTATTCCATAAATAGCCAACATAATACAAATTATTCTGGCCTCCACGCATGTTGCATGCTTATAGGTCTAGCCATGAGACTGGAGGTGGATATTAAAACCCCTCCCCCAGTCCCAATATCCCTTGAAACTTCCCGAGGTCAAAAAGGATTGTTGTTGTTGTTTAGTTGTTAAGTCATGTCCGACTCTTTGTGACTCTTCTAAAGGGTAGCATGAGAAAAAAATACAGTATTGAGAGACTGAAATTATAGATGGATGATGTGTTTGTGAAATCTTGGTATACCCTATTGATTAACTTATGTAAGCCTATGAAATGTAATACTATGTTATTCACCTGTTTTAGTTTTGTGTTGTGTTCAGTGTTTGCTCTTTTAACAAATTATATTAAAACGTGTGCGCGCACACAATTTAGATAGCAGCTTACATATTGAATGGAGGGTTGAAGGTAAAGTGGATTAAAGGAATGGCAGAATTAGGTAAAACAATAAGAAAACCAGGCTCTCCATGCTACTGTCAGGAAAATGGCTTTAGAGAGCTAGCACACACTAATCCTAATTAGTTTGTCAATGGTAAGGAAGATTCAAAGCACACACCTACACAGGTTTGTATAACCTGGTGATAGTACTGCTATTTTAGAATGAGCAATTAAAGCAGGGGTCAGGGAAATTTTTTACCTTTTACCCCCCAAAAAATTTATATACGCCAACATTACCCCCTTGATTTGAAAGGAAGGAAATCATACATTATTTGAGTTCAAAATATTATTGAATCTACACAGGCTGTGTACCGAACTAGCAGGATGCACCAAATTTAATAAAGATGTGCACTATTTTTGCTAGAACACATTGCACTCCAGCCATGGCGTGGTGTAGGGAGTAGTAAGGTGTCCAACGTGCCTAGCTAGCTCGCAGAGGATTTAATCATCATCAATGGCTGCCAGAGTGGTGCTAGCAATGATATGCTTGCTAGAGAAAGCCAAGACAGAGTTGGGGGGGGCCTTTTCCTACCATTTTCTTTAATCATTCTGTGTGTGGTGTGCAAAAAGGAACAAACCAGGCTAACGGTCATGTCACCCACCCTGGTGCCACAGCCCAATACCAAAGACCAGTGTGCTGCTTTTTATCATCCTCAATGGAAAACTCAGCAGTGGCTAGAGAATTGGAAAAGATCAGTCTACATCCCAATCCCAAAGAAGGGCAGTGCCAAAGAATGCTCCAACTACTGTACAATTGCACTCATTTCACATGCTAGCAAGGTTATGCTCAAAATCCTACAAGGTAGGCTGTGCTCATTACCCCCAGGATTTTCATTTTTACCCCATTTGGGGTAATTTACCTCTGTTTCCAGACCACTGAATTAAAGGAAAGCTAAATCTCCCCTCACCAATTAACTAGTGTAAAATAGATTGCCAAATGCTTAATTTTCAGAGCCTGAAAAGGTTACTTGTTGCATTACTATTGCCAGAATCGCCATCTCAGCATGCTTGCTGGCTCACAACTCTTCCTCTGAGTAGATTTTGTAATAATGCACTTTTATAGTATCAATTTACCACCATGCAACATGGACTCTTAAATTTTGGAAAAGACATGCTGTTCCCATCATGCTCACACAATTCAGTTTTATTTTCCTCTGGAACAACATGGTGGAAAATCCTAGCAACTGTTACATTCAAGGAAATGGTGCATTACAATTTCCCTCGGTTCTTGTTTTGACTTTCTGTGTTTTCTACATTTGTCATTGACCTATACACACATTTTGCTGAGCTGAGGAAGCAGAAAAACAAGACCTTATCAGGCATGTCATCAAAAGCAAGTACAGCAAACATGCTGAGGGTGAAGTGCTTCTAATCAAGATGATTTTTGGAAGCAGAAAACTCCCACCACTTCTCTGTACTTTCCTAGCTCATTTCTGGTTGATTTTATTTATTTAGTGGAATAAATTGAGAGACTAAGGGTGTGGGTGAATATTCACAATGAAAATAAATTCTAAGTAAAAAATTAAGTGGGAACAAACTTCCCCTTTCTGCCTATTCTGTTTATTAGTGGAAGTGGCAGTTTCTATCCTAATGGAAAAGAAGTCTGTTCATTTCAGTCAAATTCTGAAGGGACTGCAGCTCCATTCATTTTACCATTGTCATTGCTGGCCATATTGGTGAACAACTGAAGGACCACACATTCCACCTCATTCACTCACATGTAGTTATTGGCAGTTCGTCGTCGTTTAGTCGTGTCTGACTTTTCGTGACCCCATGGACCAGAGCACGCCAGGCCCTCCTATATTCCACTGCCTCCCGGAGTTGTGTCAAATTCATGTTTGTTGCTTTGATGACACTGTCCAACCATTTCATCCTGTGTCGTCCCCTTCTCCTCTTGCCTTCACACTTTCCCAACATCAAGGTCTTTTCCAAGGAATCTTCTCATGAGATGGCCAAGTACTGGAGCCTCAGCTTCAGGATCTGTCCTTCCAGTGAGCACGCAGGTTTGATTTCCTTTAGAATGGATAGGTTTGTTCTCCTTGCAGTCTAGGGGACTCTCAAGAGCCTCCTCCAGCACCACAATTCAAAGGCATCAATTCTTTGACGGTAAGCTTTCTTTATTGGCAGTTATGTTACATTAAAATTTGGGCTAGGTCCAGTGTTAGCTCTGAGCTGAATACAAGCACTTAAAAGGGCTACCTAGGACAAGACTATTTATGTATAGTTTTTCCTCATTTTCCAATAAGACAATTTCCATCAGATTTACTATTTATGGAAAAAGAGAATTTAGCAGTTAAGGATGAACAGTAGCATGTTGATTGACTTGCAGAGGACTAGTTGAATATGAGCCCAGAAGATACGGAAATGTAGGGGGCAGGTTAGCTGATCCTGTGCTTGTTTAGCTATCAAGAAGTTACATCCTTACTTTCTCACTTTTCTTTTTTTATGCATCCTTGATTATTTTTGTTTCATACTTTTTACCCCTTGTTTGGTTGTGTTTTCCCAGGCTTTTCTGGCTTGAGTGAGAGTTTCCCAATTCACATATTACATTCTTTCAATGTTGTCAGTGTACCCTTTAGTTATTTCTTTTGTCTACCACACAATCAGCCCCTGCAACAAGGTCTCAACAGAAAATACAGGCTTTTGACATGGCCAGCCCACCAAAATGTTGTGTAAAGGCTCATGCTCTGCTCTTGACCCTTGTAGTTGTTCAATGACAAATATGTCAATAGTCCCTCACTGCTTATGGAAGCCATGTTAAATTATTGGAAGGAGGCCTGTTTTTAAGTGGCAATTCAGAAGGATTTTTGCCAGAATTTTCCTAGCGGTATCTAGGAGTAAGTTGCCATGGCAGCTGTCACAAAGTTAGTGGTTGCCTTTCATAAAAGTGGATAGTTGTAGCATCTTTGAAGTACTGGAGAATTTTGCTCACTTTTCTTGAACTAGATGTATCAATTGTTGAAAAATGTTATTCCTGCTTTTTAAAAGTTTCCCCACTGGGGCTTTTTTTTACTGAATAATTGTTAATGACCTTTTGTGTTTCTTTCAAAGACAGGGTGAAGTCCATGGAACTATTGCTTGGCACTTGTGGCAACCTGCTAGTTGCATCCTCACCAATTTCAGACATGCTGTTCAACATATTTGGAAAATGCTCATTTTATCTCTGCAAAATCTGTGACCTCTGTCATGTACAATAAGTTACAGTATTAGAGCTCAGGAGGACTGGTGTTCCTACAGGTTGGGGCTATAGATGGTTTTGAATTTTTTTTGAAGAATTTCTTAATGTCTCCATTATCAGCAAAGTCCTGAGTCTCATCTGCATTCTTGCTGAGCCATGAATTCTGCATCTTTCAACGTTTAGACTGCAGTTGTTGACAAATTCTGTTGAAAACAGCTTTAATGGCAAGTTATTCATTGAGTTATGCTTTATGTAGTGGATGTTTTTGCTCAATAAGTTTTGCAATTTCCTCATCATTGCTGCAGAATAGTGCCGCACAAGAGCAAATCAACATCCTATAAAGCAATTTAAAAAGTAAGGGTAGCCCAAACAAAAAAATTGTAACTTTACACTGAGTTCAGATAAGCATCAAATTTGGCATAACTGTAGCAAACTGGTGAATTTGGGAAAGTCTGGGCAAAGGGTTTTTGAGTTATAATGTTTTAAAAATGAAACTGTTTTACTCCCCTATTCAGAAATAGGTGACCCTAAATGTCCCCAGATTTTAAGTAGCGTATAAAAATTGAATGGACCAGTCTTGCTTAACTTTAAAAAAGAATGGCTGGCCCTCAAAAAAGGCTTTTCAAAAGGCAGAGATTTTGCATCACACTGAGCATGCATGGAACACGTTTCCAGCAAAAACATTGCAAAGTAGATACATACAGTGGTGCCCCGCATAGCGACGTTAATCCGTTCTGGATTAATCGTCGCTATCCGGAATCGTTGCTAAACGGAACTAAAAACCCCATAGGAACACTATGGGGCCCAAACTCACCGTTCAGCGAAGATCCTCCATAGCGCCGCCATTTTCGCCGCCTCAGTAAGCGAGGGCAGCGCGCAAAAATGCTTGCAGTGGCTATTTTGGGCACCCGGCAGCCATTTTGGAACCGCCGATCAGCTGTTCTAAAAACATCGCAATGCGAAGATCGGTAAGCAAAACACTTACTGATCATCGCAATGTGATGTTTGCATATTCAGAACATCGCAATGCAATCGCATTAGCGATCCCAAAAAATAGATCGCTATGCGGATTTGTTGTTAAACGGTGCGCTCGTTATGCGAGGCACCACTGTAGTTGCAACGTAATGTGCAGGGAACAGAGATAATTGGACAGCTTAGGGCAATTATTACAGGTCACAAAAAAAGAATTAAAAAACAAGATTTTTTGAAGAGTAAAAAAAATCCATGTCCTGATCGTAATCTGGATAGATTCTCTTCTTTTATGTTGAGTTCCTGCTACAAAGAGTGGGATCCCCACCAACTGCCCGTAGTTGGCCAAAGTATGCTGAAGCAGACAATGTTTAGGGCACCTTTTCTAGCTCTTTCCTCAACATTGAGATGAGCAGAGTGATCCTTAAGAGGATCTGCCAAAGTCTGCTGCCGCCAAAGTCTGCTGCTGCCTCAATCCAGTTGAGAGTGACCCTATATCCTAAGTCCCCTGTGTTCAGGTCCATAACTAAGGCTTCCAGTGCATCTGTACCTGCTGCTTCACCATGCAGTAGCACAGCCCTAGTCACATCTCAGTTGGATTACTGTAAAGCATTCTACAGTATGTGGGGCTGCCTTTGGAAAGTGTTTGGAAACTCCCAAGGGTCCAAAATACCGCAGCCAGATCGTTAATTGGTTACATGGAACAAATAACTCCCCTTTTACAGCAGCTCCACTGGCTGCTGATCCATTTCCGGGCAGACTTCAAAGTGCTGTTTTAACTGATAAAGCCCTAAATGGCTTGACTCCAAAGACGCTTCTCCTTCTATGAGCCTGCCTGGGCATTAATATTGTCATGTGAGGCCTTTCTCTTGGTCCTGCCCCCTTCACAGGTAATCTTGGTGTTGACATGGGAGAGGACCTTCTCTGTCGATGCTCCCAGACTCTGGAACTTCGTCATACAAGAAGCTCACCACAACTCATTAACACTAGTTTCCAGTTTTTATTTTATATTCCATGTTTAATCTTATAGGTAAAGGCAAGGTGTACAGTATTTAAAGAAATATTAACAACAGCATACAGAGAGAAGAAAGTGGTAGGAAGTTCCTCCCTTACAACAGTAATGTTACACTGCCATCTCAGTGAAAGCAGGCGATGCAAAGGGCCCTCAGAAGAGCAAAATAAAAATAAATCTTACTGAGCCAAAGAGAACAGCATTTAGAGGGACCAACCAGTGGAATGAGAACCCCAGTGTGAGGAGTTAGCTTTTAACGGCAGTTTTGCTGTTTGAGGCAGAATGCAGCAGGACTGGAATTCACTAACATGACACCTTGGAGGTGTCAGGTTGCACAGGAATTATTTTATTCTCAGAAGTGTTATCTCATTTCTCTGAGACCATAAGCTTTGGCACAAAGCCCATGGACGACTGAAAACATTAATGGAAATCTTCCCGCTGATGTCAGTGAATTTATATCAAGGCCCTGCATGAAGGTCGCAATACAAGGGGGAAAAAGCTGATGTGAATGGAAATTAATTTATAATCAAATGGGAAATAATTAACAATAGCTTTTATCATTTTTAAAGTGAACAATATGAAGTGTTTAGGGTTTTTTTTAAATGTAATATTAAGCTAGGCTTTTCTTTGGGGAAAAAAAGATACAGATATTTCTTTCTCTTGTTCAATGCATGCCATTATTTAGGGCCTTCATTTTATACCTACTTTCAACAACTTAATTTGAAATGTATTATTCTGTTGGAAAATAATGGGCAAAATCCTGTTTTGTAACTCTTAATGGTAGAACCCAGATCAGGTGCTGCCAGGATCGAGATCACTGGCTGTGATCCAGTGGTAATTTTTTACTCTTAAAGGCTCATCGCCGAGATTCCCAAAGGCTTTCCAAGTGCAAAAGGGAGCCCTAAAGAACCCCAGAACCTAAAAGAAGGAAATTAGGAAGCATTTGATTCCTTTAAAGGCTTCTGGTGCTTGAACTGGGCTTCACAGCACAAAGGTATGCCAACAGGATTTTTCCCACTGTTACATGTGTATTGTAGACAGCAGAAGTTTTTCCATTCTTTTGCTATGAGGTATAGTGAAATGTGGAGTCACAATTGGGATGTGCAGAGCTTTAAACATGAGATAATAGGAGATCTGAATCTGAAATGCCACCACAGTAAACTAATTAACAAAATTATCTACAGGATTTCCAATTTTTTATTTTCAGGAGCATAAAAAAGGTGAGGATAAAGCGATTATTAGGTACATGAGAAGAAGTCTTTGTATTTTCTACAAATGCAGTACTTAAGCATTACCAATTGTTTTAGCTGTCATGCATTGACATTTACTACCAATGACGGATGCAGTCATATCAGACAACAACTTCTGGGAACATCTCAGTGACGCCTTTTTCAGCCACTTGCAAATAATACAAACATATTTAACTTCTGTTGGCTGTGTTTCAACACCCAAGTGATTCTCTAGCCTTCATCTTAACTTTGTAGCAAGGAGCCACCAATGTTAAATGAAAAAATAACCACAAGAACCTTGGAGTAAGCATCTTTCACTTACTGAAGAAACCAAGCACTTTTGTTCAAAACAATCAAGAAATTGTAATGTTTTTGCTGATGTTACACATTGGTTAAAATCCTATTGGTGTTCACTCAAGGTTTGCATAACTTGCTGCAGCTAATTGTGGCTAATTAACAAAGTCCAATGGTATATCTCTTGCCCAACTGCACAACTGAGATATGCCTCAGGACCTCAACAGGTGTGTGTGTGTGTTTAGTCGTTTAGTCGTGTCCGACTCTTCGTGACCCCATGGACCAGAGCACGCCAGGCCCTCCTGTCTTCTACTGCCTCCCGGAGTTGTGTCAGGTTCATGTTGGTTGCTTCGCAGACACTGTCCAGCCATCTCATCCTCGGTCGTCCCCTTCTCCTCTTGCCGTCACACCTTCCTAACATCAGGGTTTTTTCCAAGGACTCTTTTCTTCTCATGAGATGGCCAAAGTACTGGAGCCTCAGCTTCAGGATCTGTCCTTCCAGTGAGCACTCAGGGTTGATTTCCTTTAGAATTGATAGGTTTGTTCTCTTTGCAGTCCAGGGGATTCTCAAGAGCCTCCTCCAGCACCACAATTCAAAGGCATCAATTCTTCGGCGGTCTGCTTTCTTTATGGTCCAGCTCTCACTTCCATACATCACGACAGGAAAAACCATAGCTTTGACTATTCGGACTTTTGTTGGCAAGGTGATGTCTCTGCTTTTCAAGATGCTGTCAAGATTTGTCATCGCTTTCCTCCCAAGAAGAAGGCGTCTTTTAATTTCAGGGCTGCTGTCTCCATCTGCAGTGATCATGGAGCCCAGGAAGATAAAATTTGACACTGCCTCCATATCTTCCCCTTCTATTTCCCAGGAGGTGAGGGGACCAATGGCCATGATCTTAGTTTTTTTGATGTTGAGTTTCAGACCATTTTTTGCACTCTCCTCTTTCACCCTCATTACGAGGTTATTTAATTCCTCCTCACTTTCTGCCATCAGAGTGGTATCATCTGCATATCGGAGGTTGTTGATATTTCTTCCGGCAATCTTAATTCCGGCTTGGGTTTCTTCCAGTCCAGCCTTCCGCATGATGTATTCTGCATATAAGTTAAATAAGCTGGGGGACAATATACAGCCTTGCCGTACTCCTTTCCCAATTTTGAACCACCCAGTTGTTCCATGACCAGTTCTAACTGTTGCTTCCTGTCCCACATATAGGTTTCTCAGGAGACAGATAAAGTGGTCAGGCACTCCCATTTCTTTAAGGACTTGCCATAGTTTGCTGTGGTCCACACAGTCAAAGGCTTTCGCATAGTCAATGAAGCAGAAGTAGATATTTTTCTGGAACTCTCTGGCTTTCTCCATAATCCAGCGCAAGTTAGCAATTTGGTCTCGAGTTCCTCTGCCTCTTCGGAATCCAGCTTGTACTTCTGGGAGTTCTCGGTCCACATACTGCTGAAGCCTACCTTGCAGGATTTTGAGCATAACCTTGCTAGCGTGCGAAATGAGTGCAATTGTTCGGTAGTTGGAGCATTCTTTGGCACTGCCTTTCTTTGGGATTGGGATGTAGACTGATCTTTTCCAATCCTCTGGCCACTGTTGGGTTTTCCAAACTTGCTGGCATATTGAATGTGCCCTCAACAGGTACACAAACCTAATGCAAACCTCAATAGGATTCCAGTTATGAGGTGCTTTATTTCATTTAATGTCTACAATACCTTTCTGCCTGAAAATGGGACTTAAGGCAGCATTAAGGCAGCCCTACCTTCCCTATCAGCTGGTCAATCTCAGCCCATTGTGTAATGCAATGGTTCCCATCCTTGGATCCCCAGATGTTCTTGGACTAAAACTCCTAAGAAGCCTTCACTATTATCTGTGCTGGCTAGGATTTCAGGGAGTTACAGTCCAAGAACATCTGGGGACCCAACGTTGGGAACCAGTGATCTAATGTGCAAACATTAGCTAAAATCCAGTGTTAAGTCACAACAAGAGTAGTTCCACTGATTCAGCAAAACTTCACCAAATTCACCAGATCCCAATGATTCAATGGGCCTACTCTAGCTGCAACTTACAGTTGTAGTTCAGTCATTATTTTATGGGATTGTGATTAGGTTCGTTGTTTTCCATGTGTGACCCCTGTGTTGCCGCGGGAATGAGAGTCGGAGGCGGATCCTTATTTTTAACACAGCTGGATTTATTGCTAAACAAACTTAACTCCATTGGTTCAAACGGGTCCATTAAACTAAGTTCAGGCAGAGGATGATATCTTCGCACCTTAACGTCAGGCATCTTAATGTCTCTTCTTATTGTGGGGCCGGACCAAATAGCTTCCGGTCGGTCATGGGTCCCAGGGGGTTGCTCCTCACCACACACACTGTCCCACAACAAGGGTGCCTCGCCCAGTCTCCCTCTTGCTGGAGTAAAGAGGGGCTGGGATGGATCACCCTCCTCCCCCCACGCTGGTTGCGCGGATATACTACTACCGTCCATTCCAATGGCTCCAAATCTTCTCCTCTCGCGCGCAAGTCTCTGGGGTCAGGTAGTAGGCCTCCTCCAGCTTCGAGGTTTGGGAATTTCTTAAGTAGTGTGGCAAATCCCTCTTGCCCAGCGCTCCATTCTGTCTGTACTGCCTGGTCCCTCTTTGTCAGGCAGCGTGCCCGTTATGTTTCTAAAACTTTGCGCGCCTTCTGTCTCTTTTATATCTCCCTCCCACACAATCAAATCTAGCTCCTCCCTCCTCTCGTCTGCCAAACACACTTCCAGTGACTCTCTCTCCCCCACCTTCTCCTGCTCTATATCCACTAGTATGCCCTCCACACATCCTTGTCCTTCCTCTGAACTCTGCTCCATGGAGGACGGCACACTTGCTCTCTCTCCTTCACAGGGATGCTTGGCCTCATGTTGTAATGCCAGCCCTATCTAACCTCTTCATTGTTGGAGCAGGACTATTTTGCATCCCCTCCAAAACAAGGAACAGAAGGCCTACTAATATTATTCTATATGAGAGAAGACTTTTCATTTCATTTTGTAATTGTCACAATTCAAGCACTTACTGCATCTTCATATTTAATTGCTTTACATCTCTTTAAAGTTCAGATTATAATGAATGAATCAGCTTTCAGGGAAATTACGAATAACAGATGCGTCTATCCTACAGGCTGTAGATGCACATGTAACACATCACGTCACGTAGAACACGACCTTAGGAGAAGGAATGAGCTGTGCATTGCCACTGAGTGCAAGCCACCTCTCCACTCCGAATTTATTTGTTTGTTTGTAAGTAAATTAGTAAATAAATAGTATAAATAATAAAGTAAATTAGTAAATAAATAGTATAAATAAAGGTAAAGGTAAAGGTACCCCTTGACAATTTTTGTCCAGTCGTGTCCGACTCTAGGGGGCGGCGCTCATCCCACTCTTCAAGCCATAGAGCCAGCGTTTTGTCCGAAGACAATCTTTCCGTGGTCACATGGCCAGTGTGATTTAGACACGGAACGCTGTTTACCTTCCCACCGAGGTGGTCCCTATTTATCTACTCGCATTTGCATGCTTTCGAACAGCTAGGTTGGCGGGAGCTGGGACAAGAGACGGGTGCTCATTCCGTTGCGTGGATTCGATCTTACGACTGCCGGATCTTCTGACCCTGCATCACAGGCTTCTGCGGTTTAGCCCACAGCGCCACCACGTCCCTAGTATAAATAAGTAAAGTATTATATTAAAATGTTAACTAACGTCAATATTAAAACACATTTAAAACAACAGAGCACCACAATCAATTTAAAACCCCTCTCAGACCACCAGTCCTTAAAGAAAAGTCTGCCTGGAAAGAAAGGTCTCCGCCTGCTTGCAGAAGGAATAGCAATGATGCGGCCAGACTAGCTTCCCATGGGAGGGAGTTCCAGAGCCTGGGAGCAGCGGCAGAGAAGGCCCTTTCCTGTGTCCCCACCAAGCACACCCGTTAAGGTGACAGGACCGAAAGAAAAGCCTCCCCTGATGATCTTCATGCCCATGCAGGCTCATGTTCTTTTAGATAGCTTGGATCCAAGCCATGTAGGGCTTTATCAGTTAAAATCAGCACTTCGAAGTGTGCCCAGAAACAGATCAGCAGCCAGGGGATCTGCTGTAAAAGGGGAGTTATATGTCCCCTGTAATGAGCCTGGTTAACAATCTGGCTACGACATTTTGGACCCTTTGGAGTTTCCAAACACTTTCCAAAGGCAGCCCCACATAGAGTGCATTACAGTAATCCAACTGACATGTAACTAGGACATGTGTTGCCCCGGCCGGATCAGACCTCTCAAGAAATGGGTGCAGTTGGTGCACTAGTTTTAACTGTGCAAAGGCTACTGCTGCAATCTGGGCATCCAGGCTCAGATATACAAAACTCCTTGTCTTTGCTGCAATGGACTAACATGGTTCACCTCTCCCCAAAAGTGTGTCATCAAAATATATATATTGATAACACACATTTTGATAATAGACAAGATCTAGCAGTGATCTAGTAATCTAGTAGTACTGAGAAATTGAGAGAGAGAGAGCACTACTAGATCACTGCTAGATCTTTGTCTGTTTGGATTCTTTGTGCAGTAATAGGCTGGCCTGGGGGACATGGGCCCCACCCACCCTCATTACAAAACAGGTGAGTTGGCTGAGTTGGTCTCAGGTGTGGTGTTGCAATTGCCTTGGCATGTTGTATTGAGGCACTTCAACATCCATGTGGAGACCAGTTTATGTAGTGGGCAGGTTGGTGATGATCTGGGTGTGGAGGGACTTTCAGTAGTTCTGTTTTCATGGACAGATGCCAACCTGGAAAGGTTTAGGTTTATTGGAACTCTGAGTCTCTGCAGGGGTAGTGGGCCAATTAAAATGGTCCACTCTAGGGGACTGGTGGATCCAAATAGTTCCCTGATGGCGGATGGGGAGTTTTTCTGTGTCTTAACAGGCAATCCTGTTGAGGCCTTGGCAGTTCTCTCTGCACAATCACGCCTAAGGATCCCTACTGGAGATGGGGGTATTTGTATACGAATATTCCTGCACAGTTGGATTTAACGAGGGTCCAGCCCCTGTGGCTGGACTGTCCACTCACGTGTCTGGTGGTGGTGGCTGCGCTCATTCTTCCAATCACTCCTGGAGTGCTGCTCTCTTCCCGACGGTTAAGTCCAGCTGTGCGGGGATATTCATATTTGTAGACAAATACCCCCATCTCTAATTCCTACCCATGGTGTGCAAGTCCATCTAGCTCCTTGCTTTGCTAGGGAGCTGGGGATGATGAAAAAAGTAGGATGATGATTAGAGTGATAATGATGGAAAACAGGAGCAGATCCAGTTGAACATGGGCTGAGAGGAGGCAACTTACTGATAGAGTTTGTCACTTCTGCCTTAGTGCATCATGGTTTGTTGAAAGCAACAGTTTTTAAAGCTTACATAAGTTAGAACAAAGAAGTACCCCTAAAATCTGTGGATCTCCTGGAACAGTCTCTATTTATGACTACACCTTAAGGTAAAGTCGCTGAAATTTGGGAACATTATAATTGAGCAGGTGACAATGTTGTAGAATGCCTGCCTTCTAGGTCTGTTTCTATGTGGATCCTGCAACAATATCTGACAGAAGAATTAAAATCTAGTGCAAAACTATCCTACTGCATAACTCAAGTTGCTGCCCTATGTTATAAAATGACCACAAGCCATGATGTCACCCATCTCCTATAACGAAATAAACAACTAAAACAGTTAAAGGAGTGAAATGACTTTAACAACTATAACTAGAAGACATTTATTATGTATTCCTGCAAAAAAAAATTAATTACTTCCAAACTATTGAAATGAGGTTAGGATGAGCAGATTTTACAAGACTGGGAAAGAAAAAAGATAACATTTTCCTTTTTTTTCTTTCATTAATTTATTTAAAATATTTTATCCTGCCTTTTTCCTTAAAAATCCCCAAGATGGTGTATATCATTAAAAGACAATGTTTAAAGGTAACCACAATAAGCATACAAATACTAAAAAGAATCAAACAAATACCACTAAAAATGCTAAACAAAAGCAACACCAAAAACCCATTCAAAGCGGCAAGGCACAACAATCTATTTACAAATGCTACTCAGATAGCCAGTTACTGAGAGAAAGCTTGCCTGAAGAGAATGATCTTCGCCTGCTTGCAGAAGGATAGCAAAGAAGGAGCCAGCCTCTCCTAAAATATTGCTTTATTATTAGGGGGCGGGAGGGTGGGAGAGTGTTTATGTTATTAACCTCATAGCAATATCCTCCAGCCCTAATTCCTTTATAATATGTTAAGAAAGGGTCAAGCAGGCCAGCTTTTCCCAGCTCCATTTTTTGTTGTTGGATTTATATCTTCTTACGGCAGCCATTTTGATCTCCTAACCTTCCTCTTCCCCGGCCATGACAGCTTCACTGATTTTTTTAAAGCCTGTTCACTTGACATGTGCTTGCTGTATTGCCCACACAGCTTCCTACTGTTTTTAAGACAATGGTCATAAGTAAGCCATTGCTCATCCAAACACCTCTAAGAGGGATTTTGATTGTTCTATTCCTAGTGATGATTTTGTTAAATTCTTGTTAGGCTTTGTGACAATGGCACTCAAGGACACGGACTACTGTTATTGTTATAGATTTCTTTAGTGGTGATGCATCACCACTGCAAAAACTCATTTCATTTAACTAAGGGAAAAAAAGAGAAAGGTATTGGCTGCATGAAGTACAAAGACTGAAGCTGAAATGACACACAGTATGTATGTATCTGTTGATGGGTTTAACCAAATCATTCTGGTAAACTGCAGGCCTGAAGACCTGCAGAGAGAGGCCCCATAATCTTCTATATTCATATGCATGTGTTCACAAACCATATTCTCAAAGGTGTTTTTCCTTCCTTCCTTCCTTCCTTCCTTCCTTCCTTCCTTCCTTCCTTCCTTCCTTCCTTCCTTCCTTCCTTCCTTCCTTCCTTCCTTCCTTCCTTCCTTCTGTTTCCAGGTGCTGCATCTATAATATGAACCTACTGATTTGAAGATATATTTAGCTGGGTACTTTATCATGGTCTTTGATTGTCTGTATAATTTTGCTAGCAAGCAGTGACTTAATCATTTTTAACAAGGAAATGTTGAGGCTTCTGCAAGTATTACTGCACTTTGCTACATTCAAAATCGCTTTGTTAAATCAACCAAGCAAAGGCAAACTGTGTTGCCAATGGAACTCACAACAGAGCTTTTATGAAGCCTTATGTGTTGATACAAAATTCATAGGTCTAGCTATCCCAGTGAGAGATGTCATGACTATTTTGCTCCTGGCAGCTTAGCTTTCCAGATGCATTTAGACCAAGCTGCAAAAATAATAAATATTTGTCTTTCAGCACAGAAGGAAAGGAAGGAGAAAGCTGACAGCCTATTTGATGCTGTACAGGACAAGTCGTGAGAAATATGTAATGGCAACAGCATAGGGATGATACAAAGAAAGCAAAAAGGAGCTAGGAGGAAAATACATCAAGAGTTTCCAGACTGAGTCAGTCTGTATGCAGTGAATCTTCTGGACATTTTCCCTTCAGTGGAGTTTTTATTGATGTTTACATCTATGAAGTTTCTGACAGTGGCACATCATTTCTCAAGGCAATGCTTGAACATTTTATACCTCACAATGCCTTGTTTTCATCTTCTTCTTTATTAGATACAGTTTTTTAAAGGTCTGTTTTGTCACCAACTAACTATCTGGTAACAAAGGGGAAAGATATTCAAAATACACAGGCTGTCCTGTACTCTTACAAAGATGCATTCTCAAAGGTATATGCAGTGACATGTGATGCTTGGTGTGTCAAACGTTATGAACATTCTGAAGCTAGGGATAGAAATAAATTTGATGGAGTTTATAATATTGGTGAAGGTAGTGGTTTTGCAGCTCCTCAGACTCACAGCAAGAAGAGATGCAACCTGCATTTGCAAGGCTTAAACAAAGTTTTGGGGAAATAATGTGGCATAAAATGATATGCATAATTAAAATAAGAACACCTAAACTATATACCTTTGGAAAAAATGCACACAAACACAGGGGGGTAGGACGTACAAGCTGTGCAAAATGTATAACTCTACACCAGGAAAATGTATATAGAGACATGTACCTTAGGAAAGTGCAAAAATGCATATATTTGATTGTCACTGAGCAACATAAAAACAAAATCTTGCAACCTAAGAAGGAAGGATGGGATTCAGAGGAATGCAACAAATTTGAGACTGAGACATTTACACAGCCGTGTGTGAAGCATCATCTTCTGCTCTTGCAGGCATCAGTCATAATCTTATGACAGCCAGACATAATTTGTCTATTAGCACTGATCCTGGCCCAACAGTCATGTCTCTGGGATGGGGACATACTATGGAATGACTATTTATGTGCAATTAAAATTGGCAACCAGTGGCAAAAATTTTAATTAAGCTGATTCATTTTGCTGTACAAAAATATTCTCATTGTGTACTGCATTCATTCTGCCTCTAACTGATGAAATCTATTACTCTATTTAGGCAATTTATGTACAACATTTTTAAAAACTTGCATATTATTTGCAAGTCCAATCCTGGTGAAACGAAGGTGCTCCTGGTCAGTTTTGTCTAATTCCAAAGAAGCTGTCTCAGCTTTAAACTGGTGCCTGATCTTTGGAATGGACTGGATGAGAGCAAACAGATTTCATTAAAGCTTAATTCTGGCAAGACAGAGAGACTCCTAAATCAGTTGTAAGGCATATCAGAGAATAGGGATCCATTCCGTGTTAGGTGGATTTATACTGTCCCTAAAAATTCAGGTTTGCATTTTGGGTGTACTCTAGATTCATCCCTGAGTTGAATGCCCACATTCTAGTGGTGGCTAGGAGTGTACAGTTAAAACTGAATCACAGAATCATAGAATAATTGAATTGGAAGGCACCTATAAGGCCACCAAGTCCAAGCCCCTGCCAAATGCAGGAATCCAAATTAAAGCAGATCTGCCAGCTGGTTGTCTAAATTTCTTTTGAATGCCTCCAGGGTTGGAGCACTCACCACATCTCAAAGTATGATTTTAGTTCCATTGTCTTACCGCACAAACAGTTAGGACATTTTCCCCAATATTCAGCTGAAATCTGGCTTCCTGTAACTTGAGCCCAATGTTGCGTGTCCTGCACTCTGGGATGACCGAGAACAGATCCTGCCCCTCCTCTGTATAGCTATCTTTTAAGGTATTTGACAAGTGCTATCATACCTTGCCTCAGTCTTCTTTTCTCAAGGCTAAACACCACCGGTTCTTTCAGTCTTTCCTCACAGGGCTTGGCTTCCAGCCCCCTGATCATCCCTCTTACCCATATCTGAATTTGTTCCAGTTTGTTGGCATCCTTCTTAAAGTGTGGTGTCCAGAACTGGACACAGTACTCTAGATGAGGCCTAACCAGTGCTGAATAGAGGAGGACTAGTACCTCATGGGATTTGGAGGGTATCCTTCTATTAATGCATTCTAAAATAGCATTTGCCTTTACTTGCAGCCACAAATACTGGTACATGTGCTGTGCCCATTTCTGGAAATGTCCAACTTGACTACGGTAACATATGCCTTAGCTATATCCTATTTGATTTACTGTATCACAATCTTAGGCTCTCTTTGAAGACAGTCCATAAACTTCAGCTAGTTCAAAATGCTGCAGCCAGATTGCTGACTACAGTTGGTTAAAGGATTCATATCATTCCTTATTGCAACAGTTTCACTGACTGCCAATCCATGTCTAAGCCCAATTAAAATACTGGTAAGGACCTATAAATTAGGGACGTGGTGGCGCTGTGGGCTAAACCGCAGAAACCTGTGCTGCAGGGTCAGAAGACCAAGCAGTCGTCAGATCGAATCCACGCAACGGAGTGAGCGCCCATTGCTTTGTCCCAGCTCCCGCCAACCTAGCGGTTCGAAAGCATGCAAATGCGAGTAGATTAATAGGGACCACCTCGGTGGGAAGGTAACAGCATTCTGTGTCTAAGTCGCACTGGCCATGTGACCACGGAAAGATTGTCTTCGGACAAACGCTGGCTCTATGGCTTGGAAACGGGGATGAGCACTGCCCCCTAGAGTCGAACATGACTGGACAAAAATTGTCAAGGGGAACCTTTACCTTTACCTTTAAGGACCTATAAAACCCTTGGAGGCTGTTTGAAACCATATCTCTCCATATAATCCTCCCAGTCTTTGAGATCATAAAGGGAAGCTCTTCTCTCGGGCCCACGGCCATTCTGGCCACATCTGATGGGGACCTGGGAGAAGACATTTTTGGTGGCTGCTTCCAGCCAATGGAATTCCTTGACTCACAAGGCTAGGTTGACCTCCTCCTTACAGTCCTTCTGATGGTAGATGAAATTTTCCTTTTCAAGTTGGCCTTTAACCTGAGTGCAAAAGGCAGCCCCAAAGAAAGTAAAACAGGTAGCCAAGTCCGGCATCTTCTGGAACAAGCACAGCTGGTGCACTGAGTGCATAATGCATGTTCAATTTATCCCCTGGATGTTATTCAGTGACTACTGTATGTTACCTTCCTTTACTATCATTCTTTGTGTCTTGGCTAGAGATGGAGGCATTCATATTCGTATACGAATACAAATATCCCCACACAGCTTGACTTAATGAGGGTCCCGCCGTTCTCTTCCTGCTTGGCTGGCCACATCCTCCTCCCCCCTGCCTGGACTGGCTAGCCCAGTGGGAAGAAAGTAGTGCTCCGGGCGCAATTGGCAGATATGCTTTGATTGTATTCTAGCATTGAGCAGGAGGTTGGACTTGATGGCCTTGTAGGCTCCTTCCAACTTCACTTTTCTATGATAAGTGGGGCTGCCGGTGGACATTAAGTCCAGCTGTGTGGGGATATTCATATTTGTATACAAATACGAATGCCCCCATCTCTAGTCTTGGTCCTTAGATTATTCCAGTGCAGTTTTCTTCAATTTTTAAAACAAATATAAAAACAAAAAAGATATATACCTAAGAAACTTAATAGCACAAAAAACACAAACCAGTTATACAAAATCTGCTCCCTTCTGCCACTGGGATCATTTGGAGATATAAACAATTTTTCATCCCTTTACAGAGCACCATTCCCCTTCCAAAATTTCATTAATTCTTGTGAAGGTGCACAACCTTTTCCCTTTATTAACACAACAAATTCTTCCCAAATGTCTATAAAATGCACTTATTTATCAAACCCTTCATTACTTTAATATTACATGCTAACTTATCATTAATAGCTATATTCAGAACTTCTTTATACTTTTCACTTGATTGTTTGTACTTTGTATTTTGTTTTCCAATTCCTTGCTACCATTAATCTTGCCACTGTTAATAAACATGATCTTCATTCTTTCATTGTCCAACTCCATTTCCCCTTATCAAATATCAATAAAAGTGCTATTTTAGGACATACCTCTACATTTAACTTAATTATTCCTTTTTTTTTGAAAACCAACTGCCAAAATTTCAATATATTCTCACATTCCCTGTATGTATGAAAATAAGTACCTGTTTTCTGACGTCTTCTCCAAACACAACTTAGAATAGTTGTGGGTTTTTCGGGCTTAGAATAGTTTGTACCTATTTGATTTAATTTCACCAGAGTTACATATAATCTCCAAACAATTCCAGAAAAGTTTTAAAATCAGATGAACAGGGTCTGAATGTTTATAAGTTTTTCCTTAGAGACAAAACACATTTAATGTCTCCTTTTGTTTATGGCTATGCCTTTCTTTTAAAACTGGGCTCAGTGGTGCAAGGCACTGAGTATGGCATATAAAATATAAAACAAATGGTGCTACACTATAAAAAGGAAGTAATTAAATTCTTCGAACTAAATAAAAATTATAAGTCAGAGAAAAATTCTTCATAGTTTTGTCCCTTCCCCTACCATGGTTCTGTTTCCCAGATGGTGGAACAAATTGCAAATGTCTTTCTAATCATTTACAACATTAATTTTATATTCAAGTGCTGATGCTTTAAATGACTTCTGATAAAGTGAACACAGCCTTGCTTCTTTCTTCAGTGTTGCATAGTGCTAGTTAATTACGTTTTTGCCTAGCTGTATCCCTCTATGAATATCTAATACTTCCTATAGCTCATTTGTTAATTTATCTGGTGAGTTTCTAGTCTGCCTTTCTCTGCAAAAACAGGAGCACATAATAGCTTTGATGCAGTGCTACGTGTCTAGCATGTTGGCTGCCTATGTACTGTTCCATGTTCATATTTCCAGACTCTTGGGAACCCAGTACGTAGACTACACCATGATTTTGAGAGTGCTGATCCCCTGTGTGTTTGGAGATGCAAACTGAGATTATTTGGGGCAGTGACAGGTAATAATCCCTCTGCCATAATCTTCTTGTATGAAATTCGCTATCCCAGGTGTCACGATACTAAGTACTCTGTAGCAGTATACTAAGGCAGTATATTGGTTGGCAACTAGTGTAGTGTAGTTGACTTGAGTGGTGGACTAAGACTTAAGAAACCTGAATCCAAACCCTCTATTGGCCATGAAAAATCAAGGTGGTGGTGTAACTGGTAAAAACTTCTCCTTAAATATCTCACTTCTCTTGAAAACCCCTGTTGGAGTTACTGTAAGTTGGATATTATTTGATGGTACACACAGACACACAGACACACACAGACACACAGACACAGACACAGAGAGAGAGAGAGAGAGAGAGAGAGAGAGAGAGAAGTGCAGGATAGTGGTCCCAGCGTTTATTACTATCCCCTCTGTGTTCTGCTAATAATGGTCTTGCCCACCCCTTTGCCTCCTTTTAATGGAATCCTCTTTATCCATAGAGAGAGTAAGAAGCCACCCATCCCTTTCCCTGTGTGAGAGGAGCAGCACAAAGAGCATCCCTGTCAAACATCTGATGGAAAGCATACCTTGCTAGTGTTACCAGATGCAAAAGGAGATCCCTATTCCTATGCCTTTAAAAGATGTCTGGAAGGGAGAAATGTAGCAGAGCACTTCCCCCACCTGCTTGCTATGGCTGAAGAAGGTGCAAGGTTAAGACTGTAGCAAATTGGAAAAGGACAATTTCTAACCAATTAACCTATCCTTTAAAAAATAATGTATGTTTCAGCTTTACATCTTGGAATAGCTGTGGTTCTACCACTAAGCCACAACCCTTCCCCATCGGAAAAGAGGACGGGATGGATCTCTGCCTGGGATCCTAAAGAATAGTTGCTAATCAGAACAGATAATATTGGGCTAGATGAGTGAATAATTTTACTTGATCCAGGACAACTGCTGCCAATATTTCTAAGCCTAGAAGTGTTAGGATATTGGTATAGTCCAACAATCTAGTGCTGTATTTGTGATTATTGATAAAGCATTACTGTTCTAAACATTGGTAATATGGCAACGGGAAAAATTCATCCTTAATGTATTCAAGGAAACACATTTAACAGTACTGTAGGAAGGGAAAGATCACTAGATTAATTTATAGAAGCACCTAGAGCTGGCTTCTGGACATGAGCTCTGTCGAGTTAAGATGCAGAACCAAAAAGAAACAGAAAGTGATATCAGAGAGAAAAGGTGGAAGAAGCCTAAAATTATCCATCTACATGCAAATCTAGAAAGGACAAGAAGTGAAACCAATTTGTCTATCTATCTGCCTATTTCGCCCTCCCACATCACTGTTCCCACTGGTATAGATCACCTGCTACATGCATTAGTGCTTTGTTCCAACCATTATCCTTTGGATTCTGACAAGAAAACCTGGAAACAATTTGCACATAAGAATTCAGGCCTTCTGTATCTGAGCACCTCAAACTGGTTCCCAAACAGATGTCTGTGCAATGAAATAATATTAAGCTCTGAGCTTCTTTTGCCTATCTGTGCTTTACTCCTTGGGATCTTCACAAAGCAGTCTGTAAACTGAGAGGGGATGAAGACCCTCGACAGGTGGTTCTTGCCCCTGCACTCTCCAGTTCTGTTGTTGGCAGCCAGCTTGTTTTGCTTGTCTTCGGCAACTGCCAGGCCAGTATCCCTGAAAGCAGCAAAGTGCTCAAAATGAATTCTGTATAAAGTAATATAGTCTCCCCTCCCTGCATGGTAGGGATGAACTGGAAAGACAGAAATAAAGGAAGATGCAACGGCTGAGTGCGTCTCTGTGAAAAAATGACTTAACCTTTCACCTTTATGATGAAAGGACTGTGGTTGTGAGATAAGGACTCTTGAGATGCTTATCTGGAAGAACATTCAGCAGCCACAGCCCAGATAATCATTCACAGGCAAGTGGTTTCAGCACTCCAGTGGTATCTTTGGTGGAGTGCTTCGAGGGGTGGCAGGGACACCTTTTGTTCTGTTTTCACCTTTTCTGCTAGCTTCTTTTTGCAATACCTGGACTTCTCACATTCTGACAAGAGCTTCTGAGGACCAAACTAAGGCCTCAATTTCCAATAAAGCTCCTTAAAAAGTGTTGGCACTGCTGGGATTTTGTGCTGGAAATTGTGGGTGGAAACTGAAAGAGGTTTAATTTGAACATGAACAAAGTGTGCTGCTTATATATTGCTCCATAGCAATATATAGCACTCTCTGGGTGGTTTACAGTTTAATTATGCAGGCTGCACATTATTCCACCCCCCCCCCCCCAAGCAAGCTGGATACTCAGTTTACAGACCTTGGAAGGATGGAAGGCTGAGTGAACCTCAAGCCGCTTATCTGGGATTGAACATGGGTGGTAAACAGAGTATTAGTTGCAGTATAACCATTGCAGTTTAACCACTGCACCACAAGGCTCGTAATCAGTAATCTGGTGTGTCTTGAAACTGAGAGCAATTCAATTTTAAGTCAAAGAATAAAGGCTAGTATTTATTAATGCAGAAATGGGGAATTTCAGACTCTAGAAGCAGATCAGCCCTCCCAATCTAATCCTCTGGATTTTGTCCCTTTTTCATGACACAATAATCTAATGTTTTCCCGCCTTTTGTATTTTTTTTCCTTCTAAAACAGTGGATGCTTCTTCACAGACTGAAGGAGATGCTAGACATAAAGAAGGATGCTTACTCCAGCTTCACCTATTACGTTCCCTCCATGGTATGCCTCAACTTTTCTCAGAGATAAATGTCTTGACAAACAGCCTTGCAAAGTAAGACTGTGTTTACATTTCAATGGCCAATCATAAAACAAAGCACACTAAATGCAAGATATGTGGGAGAGGAAAATAATCTACTAGGACAGATAGATATTTTTCACCACTTAAGGAAGCACTTTTCTAAAAAATGTCCTGTGTTGTCCAGTTTGAATCTTAATAGTGGCAGTAAATGTTTAAGACTGAATATTCTGATGTTCTTGACTTCATCTTTTTGCATTTATCTTCCTTCTACACTGGAAGGTGGTCCCAATAACCTCCGAATTTGAAGTTTGTTTTCAGGCCAAATGAAGTGCCTTACTTTTTTACAAAGGGCTGCAGTTTTTCATTGATTACTTAGTTCTATTTGGCAAAAACCTTTGGATCAATTTAAATGGTGCTGCCAATCAAATAATAAATGCTTTAAAATTTTTATTTTAAACAAAAATATTTTTGAAAATTCCCCAGGATAAGACTATTTTATTCGCTGCAGTCCTGAAAAACTTTCCAAATAGCAGAGATTGCTCCTGAAGCAGCAGTCTCTACTGCTTTTAATCCCTGTTATGTTTTAGGAGTTTTAACTTCTGATTTAATTATTGGCTAGGTTTAGCTATTCTTTTTTACGGTGCTTTGATAGTGTTGGCTAGTATGCTGCCGTCATTAGGGTGATGGGTTGGGACTTAGGTGATTCCTACTGAACTGTAAAACCCACTGAGCAGTCTTGAAAGCATAATTTTTTCTCACCTTGACTTACCCTGCAGTGCTGTTGTGAGGTTAAAGTGGCAAAGAGGAAAGCTGTGTACATCATCTTGAACTTACTGCAGGAAAGATGGAGAAACCAATGTACCCGACAGATTAATTTGCTTTTGTATTTTTACTGTTTTTCATATCTTACTTTATTTCACTGGTTTAATTTAGGAAATATTTTAATTTTTGAAACATTTAAAATGTTATACTTTGTTTTTGACATTGTACCAAACCTGAAGAATTTGTTTTATATCTCTCTTCCAAGCAATAAATAGTAATAAACATAATGGTCAGCATCCTCTTGCAAATCTCTGCCTGCACTATGGGAATTACAGCAGCAGTAGACTGCTGTATTATCTCAATTTTTAAAAAAAAAATTCTTGGTCTCATCCTGTGCAACTCATGTTCTCCCTGAAATTGAAAAAACAGACTCTTTTAACAAACAGCTATCTGCCACAGGTGCCGTTCCTCTATAACCAAGAGCATTCCTTCATGTCAGGGTGTGTGAGAGACTTGAATCTTTTTCAGACTGCAGTCATGTCGATAAATAATAGAGTAGTAAGTTTATACAGTATTAGCAAAGGAGATGGTGTTCCCTCCCTCTGAACTCAGATTACTCAACCCAAAGCATCTGCCCTCACTTCTTGCTCCAGTCCACCTACTGAGTCACCATGAAGGTGAAGAATCTGATGGACTCTACGGCCAAGTATAGCATAATATCAGAGGTATGTATGTTTTAGATAGGCAGCGCGTATCTTTGGTATAAAAGCATGTGGTATGGTGCTATATCACTCTTTGTTGTTGTTTAGTTGTTAAGTGGTGTCTGACTCTCTTCGTGACCCATGGACCACAGCACGCCAGGCCCTTCTGTCTTCAACTATCTCCAGTAGTTTGGTCAAATTCATGTTGGTAGCTGTGATGACACTGTCCAACCATCTCATGCTCTGTCATCCCCTCCTCTTGCCCTCACATATTTCCAATATCAGGGTCTTTTCCAGGGAGTCTTCTCTTCTCACAAGGTGGCCAAAGTATTGGAGCCTCAGTTTCAGGATCTGTCCTTCCAGTGAGCACTCAGGGTTGATTTCCTTCAAAATGGATAGGTTTGTTCTCCTTGCAGTCCAGGGGACTCTCAAGAGTCTCCTCCAGCACCACAGTCCAAAAGCATCAATTCTTCGGCAATCAGCCTTCTTTATTGTCCAGCTCTCACTTCCATACATCGCTACTGGAAAAACCATAGCTTTGATTATTTGGACTTTTGTTGGCAAGGTGATGTCTCTGCTTTTTAAGATGCTGTCGAGGTTTGTCATCGCTTTCCTCCCAAGAAACAGGTACCTTCTAATTTCGTGGCTGCTGTCACCATCTGCAGTGATCAGGGAGCCCAGGAATATCACTGTAGCCTCATGTAATGATACGTTGAGAGCTCATAAAAGAAACTGTGGCAAAAATTCAGTTTAGGTAAGAGAGCACTTTGATCATACAGTCTGGCTTATTAACACATTCATACATGTTATTTTTATTTATTTTGCAACTTCTATTTTGTATTTTGTGTTCAGCCCAAAAAAGGAACCCCAGCAGTGTTCTTTACATGAAAGGACAAAGCATCATAAAGTAAACAAAAACTAAAACAGCAAGCTATCTTATGTTCACTGCTAAAATATCCTTTCAATGTGTTTTAAAGTGTTTTTATTTCTTAATTTGTGTTATATCATGGTTTTAATGGTTCTTTGTTTAGGAACTTTCAATTGCTGTTTATATGTCGATTTTAATTCTTGTTTTTAATGATTTCTGAGCTGCCTTGAATCTCACCAGATGGAGAAAGGTGGGATAGAAATACAATGCAACAAAACAAACCAACAAAACAAGTCTTACAACTGAAATCAGCCAAAGTTATTTTGCTACCTGAGGCAAAGGAGAAGCTGAGCTGCTCTCCATTCCATGTACAGAAGCCAAATGGAATAGCCATTGAGCCTTTCTTCAGCACCTAAATCACTTCAACACCTAAAGGAAGCTGCCTCATTTAGGAGCTGAGTGGAACACACAGCTTTATCCTCCAGGACAGGAGAATGGCTAACATCCTGCAGTGGTTGCCACCAGTGATGTCTGTCTCACTTTATCTAATGGTAGGGCCAGGCCCACTTAGTATTGAAAGGTCTGTAAAACTTATAACATGCTTAGTGGGGTAGGAGTGTTTTCCTTGTCCACCAAATCTAGTTGCCATGTGAGATGAGTGCACAATATGCTTTGACATGGTGGCTTGGGAAAGAAAATCTGCACTCTCAGAGCAAATGATCTCATCTCTGCCAAATGTGAATTAAAACAGTTACCACCAATGGTATGGTTTTTAAGGTAAAGGTAAAGGTTCCCCTTGACAATATTGTCCAGTCATGTTCGACTCTAGGGGGCGGTGCTCATCCCTGTTTCCAAGCCATAGAGCCAGCGTTTGTCCGAAGACAATCTTCCGTGGTCACATGGCCAGTGCGACTTAGACACGGAACGCTGTTACCTTCCCACCGAGGTGGTCCCTATTTATCTACTTGCATTTGCATGCTTTCGAACCGCTAGGTTGGCAGGAGCTGGGACAAGCAACAGGAGCTCACTCCGTCACGTGGTTTCGATCTTACGACTGCTGGTCTTCTGACCCTGCAGCACAGGATTCTGCGGTTTGGCCCACAGCGCCACCACGTCCCTTGGTATGGGTTTTAACACATGATAAAAGAATGGCTAGCTCATCCCAGAACCTGATATTGCTTCCTTAGTGCCATGTTTCTGACTAGATTTGGGCAACTTGATGTTCTCTTATTTGCTGCCTAGCTATAGGTCTGCAGATGGGAAAACTGTCTTGTTTCCAGAGGTGTGAATGAATTAATGCCGAAACTGACATTCCTTTTGTCACTTTCTATTCTTTGGGGAGCTATTTGGCTTGTCACCAGCACCCGGATTTCAGTGAAAAGTGATGGCAGAAGAAATGATTAACCTCACGGCGTTAAATTAACAGTTTAATTGGGACGCATGTGCTGTATTTTTCTTAAGATTTTGCAAACTAATAGCCACTAGTCTGGGTTTGAGACCCGCCGGTTGGTGTAAGAGTGAGCCCTTTTAGATAAAAAGCAACATTGTTATTTAAAGATTTCTAGTAATTTAAGGTGTTGAATGAAGCCAAAGCGGCTTTTGAAAATCCCCACTGCATAATCAGATTGTGTCCCCAGAGCACGCACCGTCTGTTAAGGCTTGCTGAATTTTCTTTCCGCGAAAGAGAGACAGGCTGGTTTACACAATGCAGCATTGTATAATACTAATTTTTATTGCTCCCCTTTGCTCCTAACTTTGAGGCTCTGCTATTCTCTGCCTGCTTCGGTAATGCTGGCAGAATGCCTTCAACCAAGATGTTGGGAGAGCCATGGGACCAAGAAACAGGTGTTGCAGAAAATCTGAGATTTGTTTTCCTAACTTTTCAGCGGCAGAAAAAACAGTGTCTTGATCAGAAAATAGCGTTGTGGTGGCATATTTAATCCTTCCCAAAGCCATTCTTGATTTAAATACTGAACACCACTACAAATATCAGGAATTAGGAGGAGCCTTCAAAACAAACAAACAAAAACAAAACAAAAATAAAAACAAATCATGATAATCACATCAAAAATCTCCAGTGTCACACATAGTTGCACAGGGAGAGTGACAGACAGAAACAGACAAAACTTTTGCGCTAGTGCTTATTTGTAGCCTGCTACAAACCAGCCTGGCTTGTTTTGGTTCATGGTTCATTTTGTTCCCGTCCCTAGTCTTACCCATCAGTGCTGAATTAAGATTTCACTGCCAGCCTGGTTGGTGTGATATAAGACAGAATGCAAGTTTTGTGGGTGGGGAATTCCTGGGTCATCATCTTACCAATCAGAAAAAAAAATGTCTTGCCCCAGCCTTGCTTAGAGCAGTACAGATAAGTTTCTGGATCATCTCACCTCCATCCACAATAGCATCGAGAATATTGTTTAACTAATCCGGGGTGCTAGAAATCAGAACATGTCTAGAGGAGTACAACCAGGATAGTAAGAGAATCAAGATCTTACGAGTCTAAATTTATTTTGTTTTGTTTACAGGTTGCCTTTCTCCTCATTAGTCATCAGAAGGTAAGCATGGCCTTTATTTGCAAATGAGGCTCTATTTCGGAAACTGACAGAAGAACCCCAAAGCAGTAGTAACAACCTCTTCTTCATCGTGGTCTTCTGTGAATGCACACAAAGGGTTAATACCAGCGCCAGCGTTGGGCCTCTCGGAACGTTTTCTAGCTGCAAGAGAAAAGTAACAATGTTTAGGACTACCCCTACTGCGCACGCCCAGCCTAACCGTCCCTCAGTTCCATTTTTCCGCCTAGCGGTTTGGAGCCTCTCGTCTTAGCTGCGTTATTGCGATCTATCTATCTGATTTTTGGCTTTTGACCTCAGCTTCGCTCACGGACTACCCTAGCGCTTTTTCCCTCAACTTGACGACCCAGTGTCTTTTTCTGGCTTTACTCGGACTGATTTCGGACTGCTCTGCCTTATCCTTGGACTTGTCGTTTCGGTTTCCTTACTGCCCTATGTCCCCTTCCGGGCCGTTCAGCAGGTGTGTGGTGTGCGACCGCAAAATTCCCCATCAGGACGGCCACGATACTTGCCTGTATTGTTTGGGGGAGTCGCACAATCCTAAAGCTTGCCCGCACTGCAAAGCCTTCACTAAGGCCGCTCTCAAGGCTCGCCAACAGCGCCTTAAACTTTATCTGTGGGAGTCAACGTTGTCTTCCACGGTGCCCTCGGAGGGGGAAATGGCTTCCACTTCTCGAGCAGCTCCTGTTCAGTCAGTCGTCTCTAAAGTTTCCAAAATGTCGAAAAAATCCGCGTCGTCGAAATCGGCCGCTCCTGCTTCGAACCCCGAGCCTCCGGCTCCGAAAGCTAAGCCGTCGAAATCGTCCAAAGCTAAGGCGGCCGCCCAGCTTAAAATGACATCCATTCCACTTTCTCCGAGCTCGGGTTCCATCCCATCGCCGATTCTTGAGGAGTTGTCGAGGCGCTTCGGGGCCTCGTCCGAGGCACCCGCGCCTCCTCCTGCTCGACGTACTGAAGTGTTACCGCCTTCGGGAAGGTCTTCCCCGACACCGAGCCAGTTAGTCGCTGTCACTACTGGCCTCGCTTCTGCCCCACATAGCCCTTTTCCTGCGGGCCAGGGGTCGCCTCCCGTGTCGATCTCGTCCGTACACTCGGACTCGAGATCCCCTCGAGAGAAGATACCTCGATCACCTGTGCGTTCGAGGTCGAAATCTCCTCGAGGCAAACGTTCTCGCACGGAGAAGCATGGCTCCCCGAGTCGGTCCCCTTCCTCCGGCCGCTCGAGGTCGAAGTCTCCTCGACGGAAACGATCGAAGAAGAGGCATCGAGCTTCCACTCAGTCCGACTCTGGCGATCGCTCGGACTCGAAATCCTCTAAGCGTAAACGCTCTAAGAAGAAGCACCGTTCTCATCGACGTCGTAGCAAGCATCGACGTCGGTCCTCTTCTTCCCGTTCAGCGGATTCCGACCGCCCTAAGCGTCGTAAACACCATCGACGTCGGCGCGACCATTCGCGGTCTCCTTCTTCGTCGTCGACATCCGCATCTCGAGACCGGTACCGCAAAAAGATCCGGTACATATATGTGTCTTCTTCTTCGGAGTCGACCCGCCCTCGACGCCGACGCCGGGCTATTCGAGCCAAAGACCACCCTCCTACGGTACCGGTTGCCCCTCCACCGCAACCGGCCCCTTCCACCTCGGCGCCATCCGTGGTCCCAGTTCGACCCCCGACAACGCAGGTCGGCATCGAGAAGCCCCCTCCAAAGAAGAAGAGGGATGTCTTCTCCTCTGATCCAGATGAGGTGTCCACGGAGCGGTCTTCTGACTCCGATCAGGAGCAACCCCCACCCTTGCCACCGCATGATTTACCTCCGGGTGATCTGGTGCTTTCCGATACTGGCGATACTCACGCTCCTTCTCCATCTGAGGATTTTTCTTCTTATTCTCAGATGATGTCCAGGCTTGCCAAGACGCTCAAATTGGACTTGAATCTCCCTTCCCCTCCGGGAGAGGACTTGTTCTTTGGGGACATCAAGAGGGACAGTACCGCTCCCCCCAGTATAGCCTTTGTGCCTGTGGTTATGGAGGCCATCAAGGAGTTCTGGGCTCAGCCTGCGACTACACCTAATGTCCCTCGTCGCACAGAGCACTTCTACAAGATTCATGGGGCTGACACTCATTTTCTGCTCAAGCATCCCATTCCAAACTCACTCATTGTTGAGACAAGCTGTTCAAGGCCTTCGGCCAAAGCCCATGTTACCCCAGTTGACAAAGAGGGTAAAAAGCTGGAACTCATCGGCAGGAAAATCTACTCCCTTGTCACCTTGCTACTTCGAGTCATAAATTATCAAACTGTGTTGGGAGCTTATCACAAACAGTTGTGGCTCAAACTTTTACCGGGGTTGAAAATGATACCTGAAGACACCCGGCAAGCTTTTCTTAACTCCTATGAGGAAGCTCAGACGGTATCCAAGTATGAACGTCTTTCCATCAGACATGCAGCAGAAATCTCTGCCAGAGTCCTCATGTCTGCCATCTCTATCCGGCGCCATGCTTGGCTCCGTTCTGCTGACATAATGGAGGACGTCAAGTCGAAGGTTGAGAGCCTCGCCTTCGACGCTACCGGGCTGTTCAACGAAAAGACCGACTCCCATTTGGAAGACCTTCACAAGGCTAAGAGAACTGCTAAGTCCTATTCTGTTCAGACTCAATCTAGACAGCGACGCCCTCAATGGCGTAAATCTTATGGACAGTATCAATCTTCCCAGCAATACCGTCCTTACAAGCACCTACCTCAGCAGCGCTCTGGCCAGTCCTCTTCTTCTGTCCAGGGTTATCAGGGATACCGCCCTCGTCTTCCCCATCGCCGCCAACCCTTTAAGCCACCTGGCAGGAAACAAAAACAGTATCTTTGACTTTCGGCCCCCCGTTTTCACCCATTCACCACCTACCACCCGTCTTCAACCGTTTCTTCACAACTGGTCTGTCATCACAAACGACACTTGGGCTCTAAAAATTATTCAGCACGGTTACCAGCTGGAGTTTATAAGATCTCCTCCGCTAGGTCTCATAACTCATTCTCCCTTCGATTCCTCACTAGAGGAAGAAATATCATCTCTCTTGGAAAAAGATGCCATCTCTACAGTACCACCTCGCGACATACAATGCGGGTTTTACTCTCGCTACTTCGCTGTCTCAAAAAGCGGAGGAGGCATAAGGCCCATCCTCGATCTAAGACTCCTAAACACTTACCTGCGACCCAGGCGGTTTCGGATGCTCACCTTAGAGTCCATCATGCACTTGCTGAAAAAGAACAACTGGTTCGTCCTTATAGATCTAAAGGACGCATACTTTCACGTCACTATTCACCCCGACCACCGCAAGTTCCTTCGGTTCATCTTTCAGGACACGGTCTACGAATTCCAGGCCCTACCATTCGGTCTGTCCACAGCTCCCCGGACCTTCACCAAGGTCATGGCTCCGGTGGCAGCTTACCTTCGTCTCAGGGGCATTCACGTTTACCCTTACCTGGACGATTGGCTCGTAGTCTCCACCTCGCGAAGGCAATCCCTGAAAGACACAAAATTCATCCTGTATCTTCTCTCCAATCTCGGTCTCACTGTCAACAAACAGAAGTCTCAGCTCATTCCCTCCAAAACAGTTCAATACATAGGGGTCTGTTTGGACGCTGTAAAGGGTCGAGTCTTTCTTCCCCCAGAAAGAATACACAAGATTCGACGAGCCATCAGGAAATTTCTTCCCGGTGCTCGGGTGACAGCCCACCACGCCCAACACCTCCTCGGCCTGATGTCTTCTACGACGCCGGCGCTCGCGCACGCTCGCCTCAAACTCCGGTCGCTCCAATCTTGGTTTCTCACCCTTTTCGACCCCATGATGGACAGTCAAAGGAAACGACTTCGTGTCACCCCGGAGCTCACCAGACAGCTCCAGTGGTGGATGTACACACCCCATCTCACGGTTGGCCGGCCCTTTCGTCCACTCCGTCTCACCGTTCAAGTTACAACGGACGCCAGTCCGTCCGGCTGGGGGGCGCACTGCGGGCGTCGCACCATTCACGCCCTCTGGACGCCACAGGAAGCCATGTTCCACATCAATCACCTGGAACTGCTGGCGGTTATCAAGGCTTTCAAGTCCTTCCTTCCTCTCCTGCACGGCCGCGGAGTTCAGCTGGTGACGGACAACACTACCACAATGCATTATGTCAACAAGCAGGGAGGAACCCGCTCTCATTCACTCCTGTATCTCTCCATCCTCCTTTGGGAATGGTGTTACCGTCATCATATCTATCCAGTGGCCATCCATGTAGCCACGGAGGACAACACACTTGCGGACACTCTGAGCAGGCTTCATTATCAGACTCACGAATGGGAGCTGAACCCTCTGGTCTTCCAGGACCTTTGCCGCCAATGGGGGACCCCAGTGCTGGACATGTTCGCATCCCCTCACAACGCAAAATGCTCCCGGTATGCGTCCCGGGCAGGTCTCGGTCACCACTCGCTCGGCGACGCATTCATGATTCCATGGAACCAGGGTCTCTTGTACATATTTCCACCGATCCCGTTGATACAGAGATCCTTGATCAAACTCCGACGTTCAATGACTCCGGCCATTTTCATTGCACCCTTTTGGCCTCGCCAAGTGTGGTTCCCCACTCTAGTCAGCATGGCTGTGGACTCAGTAACCCTTCCGATGTGGCCGGACCTACTGACCCAGGAAGCAGGCGAAGTCCTTCACCCCGACCTCGACACGCTCCATCTGACGGCGTGGAGGATCGTCCAGAAATTCAGGAGGTCTTGACCAACGCCATCAAGCCCTCCACGTCTCGCTTGTATGCCTACAAGTGGAAAAGCTTTCTGAAATTTACCCAGCAGAGGGATCTCGCCTCTTCCCCTGTGTCTCTGTCTACACTTCTGCAGTATCTCCGTTACCTCTTCGATTTCCACCTGTCTATCTCTACTATCAAGGTGTACCTGGCTGCGGTTGTCTTCTTCCAGCCCAGAGCCTCTCCCTCTTCCCGCTTTTTCTCCCATCCCACTGTCAGGATGTTTTTGAAGGGTCTCTCTAACCTCCGACCTCCCGTTCGTCCTCCACTCCCTCAGTGGTCCCTACATTTGGTTCTGCATGCCCTATCCAGACCCCCATTTGAACCCATGGCTACCTGTGACGTCAAGATGCTTTCTTTAAAAACGCTATTCCTGGTAGCTATTACCTCTGCCCGTCGAGCTAGCGAGCTGGCAGCTCTCCGTCATGACCAACCTTTTCTCCAATTTTTTAAGGACAAGGTTATGCTTTACCTGGACGTCTCCTTTCTTCCGAAGGTGGTCTCCGACTTCCACGTCAATCAACCGCTTATCCTGCCAACTTTGTTTCCGTCTCCGACTACTGACGTTGAACGCATGCTCCACATGCTTGATGTTCGACGGTCCTTAGCCTTCTATGTGTCCAGGACCAAAGACTTTCGCCTGGCCAACAGACTCTTTCTCTGTTACTTTGGCCCAAAGAAGGGCTGCCCGGCCTCGCCGTCCACGCTCTCTCGGTGGCTCGTATCGACCATCGCCCTCGCCTACGAGCTCAACCACAGAGATCCTCCACAAGGACTTAAAGCCCATTCTACCCGGGCTGTAGCCTCGTCGACTGCCTTACTCCGCGGCGTTGACCTGCCCGACATCTGCCGGTCCGCTACATGGTCCAATGCCTCTACCTTCATAACCCACTACAGGTTGGACGTGAGGGCAAAAGAGGAGACCAGATTCGGGAGGGCAGTGCTAGCATCGGCTCTTCAGTGACAGCCCACCATCCGGTTAGTAAGCGTGCTAATCACCCTTTGTGTGCATTCACAGAAGACCACGATGAAGAAAGAAAGGTTACTTACCTGTAACGATGGTTCTTCAAGTGGTCATTCTGTGAATTCACACAATCCCGCCCGGCCTCCCCTCTGTCTGTCTGTCACTGGCATCTCTATGACTCGAGGGCCTATGGCGGACAAATGGAACTGAGGGACGGTTAGGCTGGGCGTGCGCAGTAGGGGTAGTCCTAAACATTGTTACTTTTCTCTTGCAGCTAGAAAACGTTCCGAGAGGCCCAACGCTGGCGCTGGTATTAACCCTTTGTGTGAATTCACAGAATGACCACTTGAAGAACCATCGTTACAGGTAAGTAACCTTTCTTTTTGCCTCTTTTCCTCTTTCATTTTTAAACAGAAGTCCCATCCCTACTATTTGGTATATTGTGACCTGCTTTGAGCACTGTTGGTGGAAAAGCAAGACACAAATGAAGGAATTAACATCCTTCTTTGCTTTCAACGGGACAGCAAATATTACAAAACTCAGAAGATTGTACTCTGCAGATTTCAGTTCTCTTTCACCATCCCCCTCCTCTCCGTGTCTCTGTTTCCCCCCCGGGGGGATGTTGGTTCCCCCCCCTAAAACTTCTTCCAATCCAGTGCCTTTTTAAGTACATGTGTTCTTCAGTTCTTATCATGATCTGGCCATAGTCACCTTTGGCTACAGTACTTGGTCAACCCACTGCTTGGAAATATTTCATCTTCTTTGTTCCGGCGCTCTTGCAACCTGATGAGTTGGTTTGGTTTTGATTCATGACCTCTAGGCTTAGCTAATCAGTGCCATTTGTGGTACATCCAAAATGCTGTATATTATTTCTGACAAGAATGGTTCACAAGGTTCTGATTCTTCAACTGCTTTTGTTTGCTCCAAACAATCTTGGCAAATAATGTTTTGATGACTTACAAAAATAGCATAGTGTGTGTAGGTATGTATGTGTTTATATTGATCCCAGTGTTTAGCCTATCTTTTAATGCAAATACAGTGGGGTCTTGACTTGAGAACTTAATCCGTATTGGAAGGTGGTTCTCAAGTCAAAAAGTCTGTAGGTCAAGTCTCCATTGACCTACAGTGCATTGAAAACCGATTAATCCTGTAACAGGCCGTTTTTGTTCCATTTTGGTTTTTTTCTGGTCTGTAAGTCAAATCTCAGTCTGCAAGTCAAACCTAAATTTTGCGGCCAGAGAAGTCTGTAACTCAAAAAGTCTGTAAGTCAAGCCGTCTGTAAGTCAAGGGTCCACTGTAATCAAGGGTGTTAACAAAAAAAATCTTCATCAGTAAATAACAATAAAATAAAAATGTATGTCATGTGCTGTCAAATCAGAACTGACTTATTAGCAGTGACAGTATAGGGTGTGTGTGTGTGGAGCATTAAATCTTTTCCCCTACAATGTTTCCATTTCACTGTCCACAACTGATATTCGCTGCTGGTGCAAGAAGATAGATGAAACAGGAGGGACATAGAACAAAGCCTTATAGATTGCAGAAGGAGGTAGGTACATCAATATAAGAATTAGGCCTCGCCATATCCTGGACCCAGATCAGAGCTTTAAAGAACCACCAGCAGGATTAGTCCAACTATGAGGAAAAGTATGAAATTACTGTACCATCCTTGTATCTATTCTTCCTGAGCTGCAGCCGGCCTGACCTTCTCCTCTATTAAAGGGTAGGCCTGTATAATTCACACATCCTTCCCCTGCCCCTCCTAAACTAGTCGGCTCCAGTGCAGTAGAGAGTACTGTCTTATCACTTGGGGGTTAATTGAGATTTAGCTGCCACTGAGGTTGGTTTCTCTGGGTGGATGAGTGTTTTCTTGTTCCTAAAAGCAAAGTATCTTGGTTCACTCATTAGCTGGCTGCAAACAAGTAGCCGAAGAAACTAGAGCAGGACTGGAGGTATATACAGTATTCCATTCTGCCAACTGCAGTGAGTATTGTAGCAGTTGCACTTTGAAATTAATTGACTCTCACCAGGAACATTTCAGTGATCCCATCGTAAAGTTAAATGACTAGAGTTACTGGAAACCACTTAGAGTAGTGCTATGCACTAAGTCAGTGATATAGAAATGCATAAAATAAAGAATAGAATGGAACAGAATGGAATAATGAATAAGAGAACTGAGAGACAGTTACTTCTCAGGACTATGCATCTGATTGGGGAATTCTGGGAATATTGTTAGGAATACGATCCTATTACCACCTACCTAGGAATAGATGCTACTGAACTTAAATAATTCTACTTTTAAGCACTCCTGTCCAAGACTGTGCTATTAGTTTGTTTTCTCAAGGAAATGGCACAGCTGGCAAATCTTAAAAAAACTTTCTGGATCATTTCCAATGCCATAGGACTCAGGAGTAGCCTTGAATTATTCTTATTTGTTACTTAAGTGTCCTAGAAGCAAGACAAAATCTGAATAAGTGAAAAATAAAAACAATATAAGAAATAACTTCCCTTATGATTTTCAGGAGATTTATTGCTGAAACATCTGATGTATTAAAACCAAAGGTGATTAAAGATTCTGTTTGGCGGCTGTTGGCAGAGTTCCTTGGAGCTTTTCATGAAGTTAACAAAATGAGCACCTCAGGAGAAACAGATGAAAAAGAGAGCAGGGGATATAATATGCAAATAAATAGAGTGAGGATTAATGTGTGGTTTATTAATTCCAGAACAGTATTTGCTTTTAAATCTTAATCCCCACATTTTTTCATCCTGCTTCCATACCCTGCCCAAATATGTTGTTTTCCATCTCTGGAAATTTCCTTTTTATTTATATTAAAGAAACATATTCATGTTATCCTTAAAAATTGTTTTAGTTTAGTATGTACTAACAACCACTTAATCTTCCTTGAGGCACTGTGCAAATGATGCCACAACTTTTCTCTGTGAGGAATGAAGCTTATCACATACTTGTGAAATAATTTACCTCAAAAAAATTGTTTATTCCAAAATAGCTTCAAGACTTGAGTTGGATTTTCTCTGTGGACCAAACTAGGCAATACAGTTAACATGTCATTAGAAACAGGGCTTAAGAGGAAGTCACTGCCTGTTTATATCTCTGGAATAACCTACCTCCCGAGATTCGTGCTGCACCCTCGCTGGGTACTTTTAAGAACCAACTAAAAACATGGATGTATAGGCAGGCCTTCCCTTCCAGTTAATTCCTGTCCTCTTTCGGGTTTTTTTCCTCTTTATTTGATTTATTTTTATTTTTCCCATCTTATAGAATCCTTTAATTAATTAATTGTTATAAATTTTTTAGAACTTGTTATCCTTATGTTGTAAGCCGCCTAGAGTGGTCGAAATAAATAAAAAAATTATTCAACACAAACTTGTCCAAACCACAGCTGACAAATTAACATGCTTTTCTTTTTGAATGGAAGATAGGCATTTGGCACTGAAAGAATGCATGCCTAGAGAGATGACTTCCGTTATCTCTTGTAACATATGCATTTGGCTTTGGTATGTTATCTAACCCTAAAAAATCTGTAATACCACTCCTTTCCCTTACCTGGTTATTTGCCTCTACCATTATTGCCATTTCAGCCTCATGCTTTCATGGTTCTACAATAGCATTTTAAATACAGTCAGGCATGTTTACGAGCAGACAATCTGCAGATATCTGATGAGATTCTCAGGTAGCATCAGTACCCTTGTGGCAGCTGTGCTCATCCACTTAGGGTTGCCAGGTCTCACATTTAGGCCTTGGGATTTAGGTCTCAGGATCCATTCTCCAAGCTTTGTCCCTGCAATCCCAAGAACAGGGATGCTGTCTATCAACCTGCAACTCTGGATTTGAGTGTTCTTTCACATGACTTCAGAACATTCTGTTCAGACATGTTCTGAAGCCACCTTGTCTTTGTCATCATCTTCAGTGGTCTAGACCTACTGTTGCTTCTGCTAGAATCCATATGTTGACCTTTAACTCTATCAACAAGGCTCTCTTCTTTATACTGTCGGTCTGCCGCACATTTTGCTGAACGGTCTGCCCCAGGGGTTCCCAACCTTGGGTCTCCAGACATTCTTGGACTGCAAGTTCCAGAGGCCTTCAGGACTAGCTGTGCTGGCAAAGGCTTCTGGGAGTTGCAGTCCAAGAACATATGGGGACCTCAGATCAGGAACTAGTGGTCTGTCCTCTAGGACATCACAAGCGATTCTTTCTAGATAGCTATCTATAGTGCTAAAATTTCAGGAATGAGATTATGTTGATCTGGGATCCCAGGTTATCATAGGCATAATTTGTTAGACTTGGCTATATAGGCTATGTAGTCCCAATTATTTCCTCTCCCTCTGCTTTCGGTAATACTTGTGATATGACTTGATCTCACCAAGCTAAGTTTCCCAGCTTTTGTTTCATTTCTTCCAGCTTCCTCTTAAGGGCCTATTTGCACCTGCCAAAAGAACCCCAGTCATACCAATTCTTTCCATACCTCTGTTGTACTGACACATTTATTTTTGAGGTCACGTGGTCTATATACCAACGGGAATGTTCCCATTGGTTTTAACAATATCAGTTAATTTCTTCCTATTTGAAACATTGTTGCTAGCTGCACCATGGAACTGATTAATTTTCTCTGATGTTTCCTCAGCCACTGCTGCCCCTGCTTAAATTTTTTAAAAGAAACAAACCCCAAACTGATACATTGATCTGGTAGAAAGAGATTCCTATTTGGAAACATTTGATCTGTGGTGCCTGCAACATAATGGACATAATGCATCACCCATCCTGCCCCCCCGACTGTACATGTAAAATAAAATAAAATAGAACCTAGATGTTACTGGAGATCCTAAAGGTGACACCTGATAAATTAAGTCAGACCAAACCGAATGACACACAGCAAGATAAACAAATATATATCAGTATGATTCTTGTTATTGTTTCATGCTGTCAGGTCAGAACTGACTTCTAGTGACCCTAACAGGGTTTTCAAGGTAAGCAAGATATTGAAGGAGTGGTTTTACCAGTTCCACAACCCCAGGGAGTTTCCATGGCTGAATGGGGATTCGAAGCCAGGCCTCCTTATTCCTAGTCTGTCACACTACAGTGGGGTCTTGACTTGAGAACTTAATCCGTATTGGAAGTCGGTTCTCAAGTCAAAAAGTCTGTAAGTCAAGTCTCCATTGACCTACAGTGCATTGAAAACCAATTAATCCCGTAACAGGCCGTTTTTGTTCCATTTTGGCTTTTTCTGGTCTGTAAGTCAATTCTCAGGCTGCAAGTCAAACCTAAATTTTGTGGCCAGAGAAGTCTGTAACTCAAAAAGTCTGTAAGTCAAGCCGTCTGTAAGTCAAGGGTCCACTGTATCTACTACACCACACTAGGTAACTATCAGTATAATAAATAATAATAAATAATCACGAATACACATATCATCATCATTATCATCTTAGAACTGCAGAGCCACCGGAAGGGACCCTATGGATCATCAAGTCCAGCCCTTGTCAAGGAGGCAGAGTGGGGAATTGAACTCCCAACCTCAGAACCCCAGTCATACCAATAGCTCAGTGGTTAGAGCCAGATACCTAAACCACTGAGCTATCCAGCATAACAAATAAACATACGAGGCTGAAAAATTTACCCAGGATGTTGCCAAAGGCCTGCCTAAACAATTCTGTCTTCAATAGTCTTCTAGAAATCTGTAGAAAGGGAGGCGGTTTAATTTCTAATAGAAGTTTATTCCACAAGGAGGGTCCCACTCATGAAAAAGCCTGATTCCTAATATTGGTTTTCTTTACGTATTTCTCTTGGGGGTAGATACTCTCAATAATGATGCCTGAGAGGAATGGGTTGAATGGATAGTCTTTGGGACAGGTGCTCTGCAACATAATTAGGTCCCAAACTGTTTAGGGATTTATAACATCTTAAATCTGGCATGGAAGCCAACAGGGAGGCAGTGCCAGTGAGCCAGGAGAGGGGGAATATGACCAGACCTCCTAGCCCAGGAAATAAACCTGACTGTTCCATTCTGGACCTGTTGTAGCCGCCATATCATTTTTAAGGGAAGCCCCATGTAAGGAGATTTACAGTAGTCAATTCTCAATATTACCAATGCACGGATCAAGATCTTCCAGGATCTCTTGTCCAGATAGGGCTGCAACTAGGCACTCTGCCTAAGGTGAAAATAATGCAGTCTTGGCCCACAGCTGAAATCTGATGTTCCAGAGAAAATGCCAAATCCAGGATTACACCCAAGTTGCAAACCCTGTCTCATTTCTAATTGCTGAAGAAGGCTTTATTCTGGAGGGACAGAAGGAAATGTGTATTAGTTCCCTCTCCCCGATTCTGCTGTTACATGTAGTTTCAGATCAGACTTGCCCACTTTGGATGAAATTAAAATGGAAGGTGAAAAACAACAACAACCCAAGTCTCAAAAGGTTTTAAAAGGAAACTGTTGTGGAAATATTGACATAATGAGAATGTATTTGTAAAGTTCCACATTCATCATGAGCGGTGAACCAAGATCAGACTGAGGGAAACAAGTCAGAGGTGTTATATATAAGCTGGCTTTGTTTTGCTTCAGTGGGTACTGGAATTCTGTTTTCCTTCACCTCATATTAAACGTTAACTTTACCTTTTACACTATGCAGTGGCCTTCAGAGAAATTATTTGTCTTACAAATCATGACCAACTAGCTTCAAACTGATTTGTAGCCTATCTGATTAGATTTGTTTCTGAATGTGGAAAAGCACTTGTGCCTATTTGTATTTGTTTGAAAAGAAAACAACCACAAAAATGGGGAAGATTGTGACTTGGCAGTGTGTGTGTGTGTGTGTGTGTGTGTGTGTGTGTGTGTGTGTGTGTGTGTGTGTGTGTGTGTGTGTGTGTGTGTGTGTGTGTGTGTTGGGGGGGACTCAATGCCATCAACTATTGCTTGACCTCCAGTGTGCAGGCAAACTTGCATGAGTTTCCTTCCTTCCTTCTCCCTTCTATGAAGCTTTGAAATTTACTAAAATCTACTCAAGATAAATATTTGCTGAGGGTGGAATAAATACCCTCAATAAGTAACTTGACTGTCCAAGTGGCCAGAGCACTTGATCACTTCCTTGGGTATCACATTTGCCATTTGCTTTGTCTGGAAAACGGGCTTTCTGAATGAAAAAGAGGAAAATGAACAAATACAAAAATAAAAGCCAGCAGCAAGCATTAAGTTGACTGCTTACTGTTGTGTGTGAAATTCAGTCACTTTTATTTCTGCCATCTTGAGATCTATAGTCATGGCCAAAGCTATTGGCACCCTTGCAATTCTGCCAGAAAATGCAACCCTTCTCTCAGAAAATTGTTGCAGTTGCAAATGTTTTGCTACTCACAAGTTCATTTCTTTGGTTTGCATTGGGACAACACAAAAAGAGAGAGAAGAAAAGCCAAATCTGATACAATTCCACACAGAAACCCAAAAATGCACTGACCAAAATTATTGGCACCCTGTCTAAATTGTAAGAAATAATTGCTTTTCAAGCATGTGATGCTCCTTTAATTTTTATTTAGACACACCTGTCACAATTAAGAGGTGTGGGCAATATAGTAATCACACTTGCAACCAGTTAAGATGGAGAAAAGTTGACTCAAGCTTTGTGTTGTGTGTGACACTGAGCATGGAGAAAAGAATGAAGTATAAAGAGTTGTCTGTGGATTTGAGAGAAACAATTTTGTAAAAACATTGACAATTTCAAGGCTACAAGCCCATCTCCAGAGATCTTAAATGTTTCTGTGTCCAGTGTGCACAATATCATCAAGAGGTTTACAGCCCATGGCACTGTAGCTAACCTTCCTGGATGTGGAAGAGCAAAATTGCTGAAAAATTACAATGAAGGATTGTCCGAATGGTGGATACAGAACTGAGATTAACTTCCAAACAAATTCAAGCTGATCTGCAGGCACAGGGTACAACAGCATCAGCTCACACTACCTGTCACCATCTGATTGAAAAGGGACACTATGGTGGGAGACCCAGGAGGACATCACTGCTGACACAAAGGCATACAAAAGCAAGACTGGAGTATGCCAAAACTTATTTGACAAAACCACAATCTTTCTGGGGGAACGTACTATAGACAGATGAGACAAAAGTAGAGCTTTTTGGTAAAGGACATCATGGCACTGTTTACAAAAAAAGAAATGAGGCAAAGAAAAGAACACAGTCCCTACGATCAAACATGGTGGAGATTCAAAGATGTTTTGGGGTTGCTTTGCTGCATCTGGCACTGGATGCCTTGACAGTGTGGACGGTATCAGGAAATCTGATGATTATCAAAGAATTTTGGGGCACAACGTAGTGGCCAGAAAAAAGCTGTGACTCCACCAGAGATCATGGGTCTTCCAGCAGGACCATGACCAGAAACACACTTCAAAAAGCACTCAGAAATGGTTCCAAACAAAGCACAGGAGAATTCTGAAATGGCCAGCAATGAGTCCAGATCTGAATGCCATAGAACACTTGTGGAGAGATCTCAAAACAGCAGTTGGGAGAAGGCATCCTTCAGATATGAAGGCCCTGGAGCAGTTTGCAAAAGAAGAGTGGTCCGAAATTCAAGTAGAGAGGTGTAAGAAACTCATTTATGGTTATAAGAAGCAATTGCTTTCAGTTATTTTTTCCAAAGTGGGTGCTACCAAATAAGGGTGCCAGTAATTTTGGCCAGTGCATTTTTGGGTTTCTTTGTGGGATTGTATCAGATTTGACTTTTCTTCTCTCTCTTTTTGTGTTGTTTCAATGCAAAGAAATGAACATGTGAGTACCAAAGCATTTGCAACTGCAACAATTTTCTGAGAGAAGGCTTGCATTTTCTGACAGAAATGCAAGGGTGTCAATAGTGTTGGCCATGACTGTACGTCAGTGTATGCTAGATAATAGGGATTTGTTTAGTTCTATCTTTTTTTATGTTTGCTGTTTTTCTTTGTTTCTATATCCACATTCAATTTTATGTAGCCACCCAGAGTAGTAGTTTGCCACTAGTTGGGTAGAGTATAAGTCTATTCCTAATGCACATGTGATCTAGTCTACTCAAACTCCACATTCTACCGTGTTTCCCTGAAAATAGGACAGGGTCTTAAATTAATTTTTGGTCCAAAAATGCAATAGGGCTTATTTTCAGGGAATGTTTTAATTTTTTTTCATGTACAACAATCTACATTTATTCAAATACAATCATCTCATCTTCTTCTGGTTGCTGCATCATGGTGGAGGGCAGGGTTTCACTTCACTGGGGCTTATTTTTGGGGTAGGGCTTATATTACAAGCATCCTGAAAAATCCTACTAGGGCTTATTTTCAGGTTAGGGTTTATTTTAAGGGAAACAGGGCAGTAAAAAAATTCACACACAGGCAATCAGTCTATTGCACTGAGATCAGCAGCTGCCTGAAAGCAAAGCATAAAAATAATTCTCCAATCAAAGTGATGCAAGTAGCCATCTGTCTCTGTTCTCTCTAATACACTTCCCTTACAAAATGGCCACCAATCATAGGAACAGATAATTCCTTTCCAAGGTCTCTATGTGGTGTTTCCAGGAGAACTTGTAGTTTTCATTGGCACCTGAGCTGTCAAGCTTCTTAACTTTCTAGTGCTTCTTTTACTGCATTACTTTCATTTTCCCAATAACTGTATTTTAAAATCAGCTTCTTGAACCTAATCTACAAAGCACTGAAGCAGTATTTACCCTTTGGCGAGCCCTACTTGATTCAAGTGCTTCTTTAAGCTTCCTTTGTTTCAAATCAACCATGTTTTTCTTCAGCCTTGTTCTATCGCTAAAATTTGATCTTCAGTTTTGCTGTATAAGGGTTCTTTACACTCCTATTAAAGCATCCAAGACAAAAGATGGGAAAAAGAAGCCCCCCCCCGAAACCTTCTCCCAATTTATTTAAATTCAAAAATATGATTTCAAAAATTCTCTTGTGCCCTCAAGTGAGTGAGGTAGAAAATGTTAATGTGTTTTGAGCACTCTCTGTCCCTCTGCCACCATACCAAAAGTCTTTGCATATATAAAGATATATATTTAAAATTGGCCACTAGAAGGAATGAGAGAACTTTTGGTTTTTTAAAATAGAAGTACCTTTTTAAATAAAAAAGTTTTGACATGAAGGGTGTTGGATAGGATGCAGCCCTCCAAAGTACAGGGATGGGTGTTTGAAGTCCTTGGACCTCAGTCTAGAGGTTTGCCCTATCCTGTTCCAAATAATCCTATGTGTTTCATCCATAATTACACATAGATGCACATTGCTATTGCCTTTGCAGATAAGTGGAATATCCATCTTGTCTCCTCCCTGGGGACTTTGCCAGATATCATCTGATACCTGTATCACTCTCTGACTCATTAAGTTCCACTTTCCAACCTGTTACTGTGTTTGGCTGCAGTTTTCCATGGCCTGGAATATTTGGACTGTCATGTTTCCTTCCCATACCTCAGTTTCGTAACCATCTAGACCAGTGATGGGGAACCTATGGCACGTGTGCCACAGCTGGCACACAGAGCGCTCTCTGTGGGCACATGAGCCATAAGTCGCCATCGAGAAATACTTACCCATCCTACAATCCAGAATTTTGGCACTCCCCTCTGCTGGTGCAGTGGTCCAGTGGAGGGGTGCAATGGTGACCATTACTGGTCTAGCCCAATGGGGGATTGGAGGACCAGTAAGTATTTATTTGTTAATACTGCCCATGGGGGGGGGGGAAACAAGCATTTAACCCTTGCAGTACAGCAGCAGTTGTTTTTTCTAAACTAAAACTTCAGCATTTGGGTTTTAATTGCAGTATTGGCTCTTTGAAATAAATAAGTTGATTGGCAGTTTGGGCACTCGGGCTCAAAAAAGGTTCACCATCACTGCACTAAGCACTCAGAGGCAGCCACTGTCCTCAAGCAGCAGATTTTGCAGTACCAGTGTATTTTTGCCATCTATCCATGGCAAGGATCTACACAAATTTGAATGTATGCTCATCTCCAAATCATTGCCCATCTCCATTTCCTCGGTTGTGGCACTGGTGTGAGGGGTTGGGCTGGAAGCTTCTTTGAAGTGGCATATTTTCTCCCCACTTGTACTCCGCAAGGAGCTGTCCATGGAGTGCTCATGATGTTGATGATGAAGATGAGGCTTGGCAGGTCTCGGAGAATGAGCTGCTGTGCCAGGCAATGGCTGGGCTCTCCTGAATCTCCAGGACAGGCAAACAAATGTGAGGAGCAGTGGTGGAAAGGAAGGAGCGAGTCTTGTTTATTGTTACGGGGTGGCCATAGTTTTTGAGTACCCAACTCCAGCCCTCTTTGAATGGCACCAGGGCTCACTGGCTTCCTGTGTCTGTCCAACACGGCACATAATATACTTGCTTAGGAGCTCAGACAGGGAATGCACAATGCCTAGCTGACTCCCTCACACAGGCATGGAGAAATATTATATTCCCAATTCCTGTGACATCACAAGGCCCCACACCATGACTTCACAAAGACCCACCCCAGGCATTGGGCCCCAGATATAATGAGGGGATGGGGAAGATAAGCCTGTGACAGCCCCTGACAAACAAGACAGCTCTTCAAAACCATTCTGGAAAATTCTTCTATTGGTTTTGGAAAAGAGGCTAAATGGGTATTCTCAGCGGAGAGAATGGCCTGGTTCAGCTCCAGTAGGACGCCTGCCTTCTGGTCCCTTGCATCCCCCTGGGGAAGAGGACACTTCGGGGCCCTACAAGAGAGAGAGAGAGCGAGAAAAAACAACGACTAAGGGGCAAGCTCGTCCACTGCTGTCAACCGGCTTCAACCCAGGCGTATCCACAGACCAATGTTCTGGCAACTTCATCCCGAAGTTCCACCTGCCAACATCCACTGGCTTCCACTAGGAATATCCACCCGTTCATATCTTCCACTCTGCTTCTGAAGCCAGCCTCTGCCAGTTCCCGAATGCTTGGGTCACGCACACGCCCTGACGACATCCCCACGGAACGCCAGCCAGCTCATTCACACACACATTCACACACACACACACACACACACACACACACACACACACACACACACACCAGCCACCCCCTGACACACAAACACCTTCACTCCACCATTCACACACACACCCAGCCATTCACACACACACACACCCAGGCTTCCATCCACCGATACCCACCAAGCTTCCGCCAGCTGGTTTCAAGAGCCCAACGTCTTCCGGCTTCATCTGTCTATCTCTGCTGGCCTCCGCCTTGCAGCCTCAGCCAGCTTCTGCAGGGAGATTCCACTAGCTTCTGTCTGCCAACGTCCACCGACTTCCCCCCCAGGTCCATCGCTGACATCAGCCAGCTTCAAGCCACGGACCTCCGCCAGCCTCGAGCTGTTAACGCGCAAGCCCACTTAGCAAATTCATCTGCTTTCGTGAGAGAATTTGCCTTGGGCAGAAGGGTTGGGTCCCCTGCAGCCGCTGTTGCTCTTTCTGCCGGACTGCCCTTTGGCCACTAGCCTCCCTTCTGGTCTCTTGCCCTGCCCAGCAAGCCCCTTTTATCTGCCAGCAGAGAGGTGGGGCTCTGTGAGGTCACAAAGACCCAGGTGAGTGGGGTTGGGTTCCCAAGGCAGCAGCACCATCCTCATGATTGGCTGAGTCCTGAAGATGATGTCACAATCCCTCTGATCATGTGATTCATCCACAAAAGCTTGCATTTTGCATGTTTTTTTAAAATGTGTGCCCTATTAATGTATCCTCTGTGACCACTACCTCTGATTGTTAAATCTCCCCATGTTGGCCTTCTGACAGGATTCTAGGCTGGTGCTCCAAAAAGTTATCTTCCAGCATTTGCACCAAAAGGAACTTTCCTAATCCCTGAGCTAGGGGGAAAAATGAAAGTAATAAATGAATAAGGATGGGCACAGTCACACAATGAAGCCTCTTTTTTGCCTCTTTTTGGACATTTTTTCTTGCCCTTGCCATTAAAAAGATAAGGAGCCTGTTAAGAAAATAACCTAAGTGTTTGAAACAGATATGAGTATTTTAACACCATCCCTGCACTATCAAAGATGCAGCTGTGTTTCAAAGACTCTCCCAGCCTTTGGAACTCCCTCCCACTGGAAGATAGATTTGCCTTACCAGCAAGTATTTATTTGTTAATACCACCCATGGGGGGGAGGGGGAGAGAGAGAGAGAGAGAGAGAGAGAGAGAGAGAGAGAGAGAGAGAAGCATTTAACCCTTGCAGTGCAGGAGCAGTTGTTTTTTTTCTAAACTAAAACCTCAGCATTCAGCTTTTAATTGCAGTATTGGCACTTTGAAACGAATAAGTTGATTTTGTGTTGCAGTGTGGGCACTTGGGCTCAAAAAGGTTCACCATCACTGATCTAGACTGATGGGCCATTCCAGATAACTTGAACACTTATGTATATTGTGCATTCAGCATAGCTCGTAATAAAACTATGGCCCATTTGAGGATTTCCGATTTTGATTCTTACAAGTCAACGTGGCCTCTTTTTTTCTGAACTACCCACAAGAACTTGGTGCACAGCCTGAGAAAGAAGAAAGATCCTCCAAAGCTAGTTGTCTGTTGTTTGCTTGATTCTTTTAGTGGTCTAAGAAAGGTATCACCTACTCCTGCATTTGTATTGTTTTGGAGACCACACATCCCTTTTCTGATTTCTTTCTTTCTTTTTTTTGTAATTGCTCTCTACTCTGTTCCATCATTTATGGTCACAGTCTCCTGTTCTTCTATTCCAGCCGGTAGTCATTCTGTCAGTATTGAGCATGTTCAGTCCTTGCTGAGTTGTTTTGCTCTGATGTTTTAAAAGTACTGTTTTTTTTTTTTTGCAGTCTTGAAAAATCTGTGCTTTCCCCAAACTTATTGATAACCCTTCTTGTTTCCTTGACATGCTTTTTTGCCTACAGGGCAGCTAGCGCTTACCATCCGGGTTTTATTCAGAGTGAGTGATGATATATTTATAAGGGATCATATTGTAAATTGGAGGATAAGATTTATGTTTCTCATCATTCGGGATTAAAAATTCATCAAGATTTGGAATACAGTATTTCCACATATTTCTACAACATATGTTCTGCCTCATTACATCTCAGCTATGGCTCAGTGGTTGCATAAATCAGGAAACAGGCAGCTACTGCCAAGGAAGATTAACTATGCAGCATGATACCTATATCAAGTTAACACAGAAACACAGGACACGTGAAATATTTTTATGGACCCAATTGGTTATTTAAAATGTTGCCAAGCTTTGAGACTTGCCCCCTTTTCAGACACAGAGCAACAATAAAATCACTCCCATTTTATATCATGACGATGCCTTTGTGGCTGGGATTTGCTGTTCTGAACTGTTCCTACAATTGCACCAATTGGATGTTGGTTTATCATCACCTACGGCTGTTAGTTTGGGGCCTGTTTGTCATATAGCACTTCTATTTCTATAAGAATATTTGGTATTTGTGGTAGCAGGATAACAGAGCAAACTATTAATCAACAATTAATTTGAAGCAAAGTGAGGGTATTTGTCAGTTTCCAAACCAATTAGACAGAAAGGAAAGAAGCTCTCAGTGATATTAAAACTGAGTAGGGGATCTTCAAAGAACCAAATATTGCTTCAAATATTTGGATTAAAAAGCTGAAAAATTCAAAAAGCACTTGGTACCAATACACCTCACTCAGAGAACACTAGTACGTAATACTTCAACAGAACCAGGAAGCCATGAAGAATTCGATGACCAGTGAAAACCCAAGTTCTTCTGGAATCTCCAATCATGGAGGCCCTGGGAAAGCTGAAACTGACCAGATAAATTCTCTTAATCCCATGACTGGCCATTATTTTGTGTCTTGGCATGGTGAGGGAAAGGGGACAAATCATTGGACATTATTATTTGCATCATTTTAATTGTCACTTGTCAGATCCCTTTGCCATCCAAAGCAGAGTGAAACAGGGCTGTGTCCTCACACCGACCCTGTTTGGTATCTTTTTTGCTGTCTTGCTGGAAGCATGCCTTTGGAACTGCAAGAGAAGGTGTCTATCTCTGGACCAGATCAGACGGAAAGCTCTTTAATCTCTCTAGATTGAGAGCGAAGACCAAAGTCCAGCTGAAATGCATGCGGGACTTCCTCTTCGCCGATGATGCAGCTGCGGTTGCCCATTCTTCTGGAGA